>NC_088351.1:39037500-39337500 GCF_036884655.1 Musa acuminata AAA Group
AATCTGATGCTGATGACACAGTTAAAACATCATCTTTGGTCGATAAGTTGTACCAATTTGAAACAATTCAGTCCTTTCTCAGAATTAAAGAAGAGCCCTTGGTACCTGCTGCACCACCTTGCTTGCTACCAGAGTCTGCCCTAACTGATGATTTGGTTAGGCCAGTTGGTCCTTCTGTTGAGTACCATTGCAACTCTTGCTCAGCTGATTGCTCTAGAAAGCGTTACCATTGCCAAAAGCAGGTTAGTTGGTCCTTCCACACCGATGACTTGTATTAAGTATTTATATTACTTTAACAGTGTTTGATGATGAAGTCTTCTCTTGATGTGTCAAAATGCAGGGCCATGCATTGTATAATATTTATATTACTCTCTCAATTTCTTGATTGATGGTAATACACTCACAGTCTTATAACACACCAAAGTGTACCTAGTCATTTTTATCTTGTCCAAACCTTGAATTTGTTCTAATGAAACTCAAAATCATGATGTAGCATCTTATATAGTTGCAATAATTTCTGCCTTTTTTCCGTGTTACCCCTGATTATATATATATATATATATATATATATATATATATTGCACAAAGCATCTTATGTAGTTGCAATGCAAAACAGCATTTATTTATTAAAACTTAAAGGAGATGTGTTGTTTCTTCTAATTTCTTTTCTCCCTCCTTTCGTAGCCCTAAAGAATTCATAAATTCAGTTTTTCCTGCTGCAACATGTAATTCTTGCTGTCTCTTTAAGTTTCATCCATATTTGCTCGGCTTTCCTAGCGATAAATATGTATTTAATCCTCGTGCAAGTATTTCTAGTGAGTGATGTGACTTATATGGGGATGTTTCTTTGTACATGAGAATGTTGTTCTATGATCTTATATACATAAACTAACAAAAATCATTTGTATTTACAAATGTACCACCTTCGAATCTTTTATGGTTTCTAAATTGGTTGAGCAATTGTTAATGTATCTCATTTAACACAGTTGTCAAATTGTATATTAACTCGAACAATTAACAAAGATCTTGGCTCATCAATTTTCTGCCAGACTTTGTTATAAACCAGTCTTAGCGCCATGGTCCAGTTGCTAATTTGTGACATACGTGACCAAGGTTCAAGGCATAGATTGTGGGGGCAAGACTGTGTGTATTAGCCTGCCCAGATCTCAGATTGGCATGTTACTCGGGCATCAGCCTCAATTTTTAGTCTTGGTTACATACTGAGAAGGCCTGTTGCAGCCTATTGAATGTGACCACATTCTGAGAAGGAGGCATTACTTGCTCATCAAAGGTCTTCCTTATGTTTAGAACATTTTTGCCTGCAATAAAAGTTGAACATGAGTGACCGAGTTGCTACTCTTAAACTATCTTGCCTTTTAGAGGCACAGGAACTTTTATGAGATCCAAGTCTTAGTTTTTCTTTTCCTATTGGCTTTATCCTGTCTGGTATTCTACAAAATAGTTGCATCAGTATATCTATAGGACACATGATGATTTTTTTTCAATCACAGGCAGATTTTGATTTGTGCACTGATTGCTACAACGAGGGGAAGTTTGGATCAGGCATGTTACCAGCTGATTTTATCCTTATGGAATCTGCAGAGATTCCTGGTTTAAGTGGTGGGAGTTGGACAGATCAGGAAACTCTGCTTCTACTAGAAGCCTTGGAACTTTTTGGGGAGAACTGGAATGAGATTGCTGAACATGTTGCAACAAAAACCAAAGCCCAATGCATCTTACATTTTCTTCAAATGCCGATTGAGGATTCTTTCTTAGAAGGCGATGATGATGATAATGACGATAACCTGGATAGCAAGAATCAGACTTCATCAAATAAAGAATCAACAGCCACAAATACTTCTAAATTGATGGAATCTGACAAGAAAGAAGTAAAGGAGGATGAGGAACGCTCTCCTGCAGATGCTCTTGAGGCTGAAACAAAAAAATTTGAAAGTTCTGAAAATATAGATGAACGTATAACTTCCAAAACAGATCCTTTGGTTAATAAGAGTACGGATGACGAACATATTTTCCAAGAAAATGGGGCCAGTTTTGCTATCGATGCACTGAAGGCTGCATTTCAGGCTGTTGGATACTTTCCTGAACAAGGATTGGGTTCATTTGCAGAAGCAGGAAATCCAGTCATGGCACTTGTGAGTTCAAGTGCATTTTTTTCTGTGGAATATAATATAACCTCTTTATTAGTGCTTTTGGACGTTGACCCGTAAATAGTGTTCCCTTTGCAGGCAGCATTCTTATCAGGTGTTGTAGAATCTGATTCTCTTATCACCTCATGCCGCAGTTCCCTGAAAGCCATATCAGAGGATTCACCTGGCATCCAGCTTGCTACCAGGCATTGTTTTGTTCTTGAAGATCCACCAACTGATAGTAAGGATCCATCTCTCTGTGTGAGGTATTCAGCTTGACTCATATTTGATCAAAGATTGATTTAACATGGTAATGGCTGACTGGTTGATTTGTGAAACAAAATGCAGTCCTGATATTGAAACAAGCAATGCGGGTATTCATAAGGATGAAAGCAAAATGTCAATTTTAGATACCACCGACAAATCAGAGGAGCAGAACAATATTGCTGCCTCTACGGAGAATGATGGGAACTCATCCAGTTTGTTGCAAGATTCTTCACCAAAAGAAACTGATGTGGAAGAAGTAAATGATGCGACTCCAAAGAAGGCAGTGCTCGCTACTGTTCAGGAATCTGTTGATCAGTCTTTGTCTGGGGACCAGTGTATGGCTAGTAACGCGAAGGGTGTAACTGGTGCTTCTTTGCCTGTAGAACCTATGCCCAACGTTATGAAAGAAACTGAAGATTTAGCTTTTCAAGGTGAAGTTACAAAGAGTAAGAAGGCAAAGGAAGTTAGTTGTCCCAACTCAGTGGATCAGAAATCAAATAGTATGAGAAGTTCAGATGATCTAGCTTCAACAGACAGGGTCCAACAGCATGCAGATTCTACAAAGGCTGTAGATAAGATACGTACTTCAGTTATCTCAGAAGAACAAGTGCGCGTGCAAACAGGTGGTTCAACTGTTGAAACTAAAGACAAAGCAGGTAAGAAATAGAAAATTTTCTTAAGAACCTGTGGAATCACAGTTTTCATTTGTTGGTATCTACTAATCCTTTCCCTACTTAATACTCTGGACTTATCTAGTTTTCATCTTAGATATATTTAATGTAAGTTGCCTGGTGAGATTTTCTCAGTATTGATATTGAACTATCTTCACATACCATGTCTGTATTCTCATGCGTGATCAATAAAGTTTATGCCTTTTATTCTCGAGTGATGATACTGATTCCTCTGTTACATTAGGTTGCATTTTGCAACTATCTTTTTCATGCCTTTTATACAGTAACAATAGTATACTGTTATCATTTGGAATTTGCATCTAACAAGAGATTCACCATTCACCGTGTAGGTGGCTCTATTGCTGGTGACTATAGGTCCATCTGACCTGATGTGGAAAATACCTATCTGCAATTTTAGCAGTGTCACTCCAATATGTGATGCTTGTAATACCGGTTCGTTCATTGCACACCAGCCGGTATTAACCTAATACTGGCCTAATCAAGTACCTGTATTGAAACCTATAGCTTAATATTGTTAGTTACGTGTATATATACCTTTTTTTTAGTCTTTTCTTATTTTATTCAATAATAGTTGGTATCTACTAATTTAGAAGAGAATTAAGATTAGTGATTTAAGATTTTTTTTTCTTAAGTTCATTTGTTACAGTATGATGCTAAATTGCTCTTGCAAACTCAAATAAAAAATGTAGGTGTCATATTTATCTAATAAAAGGTCGACATTTAAGAAAAAAAACAATCTTATTGATATTTATTAGTAGAGAAGCAGCCGTGAAGTATCCCAAATCTCCTAAAACATCTGATCTTATTGATATTTATTATTCATTTGGATTCTTTAAAAAGTTATCTGATACGTATCGACAAAGTGTATCGTATGCGCATTGGTTTCTGACACATCGGATACTAGTGGGGCAAGCAATTTGAAGTATTCTTGTACCGTAGTGTGGCTAAATAACTAGTTTGCTCTGTAAATAATTGCTGACAAACTATTTACCAACATCAACGCGTGGCTAGTTTGTACTTTATAAGTGTCATTGGATCTAGGAAAAGAATTCTGCAGATTTTCCAATACCACTAGTCGGATGCTTTTGAAACAACCTCCGGTGGATCTTCTTCTTATCAATAGTTGGTTCTAGAAATCTGATACCTTTTGGTCGTGGTCTCTCTTTCTTGTCTGCTAGAAATGATTAAAAGTTGTTGCTTAGCTGCATGGTTTAATCGGCTCAGTTAACCTCTGATTTAATGAGATGGTAATTTTCCATGTATCTTGCAGTTGAGGGTGAGAGAAAAGATTCATGCAACAATGATGAGAAAATTTTCAACCCAACTGCAGTTGATGATGATCTTAAGATAGATAGGTTGAAACGTGCTGCAGTTACTGCACTCTCAGCTGCTGCTGTGAAGGCTAAGCTTCTTGCCAAGCTGGAAGAAGATGAAATTCGGAAACTCGTTTCTTTGATTATTGAAAAGCAGGTGATCAAGAGAACAACAATCAATACAACCTCTTCTTTAGAGTCTAGTTCTGTATCAACTGAATAATCAACACTAGTATGGAAAAGCATCTAACATATGATACCGCTTATGCATTTTCATTTTAACGCGAGTTACTATGACATTGCTGTGTTTGACCTTGGCTATCCTGCAGTTGCATAAGTTGGAGGTGAAGTTGGCATTTCTCACCGACATAGAAAGTGTCGTCTTCAGGATGAGAGAACAAACAGAGAAAGCAAGACACAGACTTATGCTTGAGCGTTCACAGATAATTGCAGCTAGACTTGGTGCAGCACCCGCTTCCCTACACAGAGGCAACCCATCTTCCTTACCAATAAACAGATTAGCCATGGGATACGGCGCAACTGGTCTAAAGCCACTTAACATGGCATCGCGGAATCCACCACCTGTAAGGAGGCCATGAAGATGGGAATCTAGTTGCTTTTGTACTCTCTGGTATGTTGATCATTTTTTAAAATTCATTTGTATTTTTGGGGTAGAAATCATTTGAGAAGCATAACACCGGTACTTTTTTTTTCTTTGCTATTCCAATTGCATTACAAATTCCTCATCACGTCTAGTAGTTCTTTTCCTGCATTCCCATCATGTTAAACAGTTTACCTTCTAGTTTTGGCATATTCTCTAATTAGTCTTAGAAATTTTAGGTCTTGGCAACATTGTTGTAGAATTGTTGGATCATTGCAGCGGTTGGACCAAGCTGGTTTTCTGAACATGATTCATTTTCTTCTCGGAGGAGAACTGCTTTGTTTCTGATTTCATATCAACCAGGTTTATCTATTAATGTTGTATTTATATCTGTAATCTGTCTGACCTTTACTAAGGTAAGACCTTAAGAGGAATGATTGCTGCTATAACCATGATAGCCACAATATTCTGACTGCTGCTCCCCTCCACTGAAGTGGATACTGAAAACATATACAGGTGTGATGCAAAATGAGAGAGTCAAACTGAAGAAAGGATCACAAGTATGTCTTCTCTTGAACGAATGTTTTCATGCATTTATTTGACTTCAGTCACTGTTCTCTCTGTGTTTCTCTCCACAAGAAGCTAAAGGCAGAGAAGTGCAACAGATAAGTACCTTTAGTAGTTCTTTGTAGGTTGGTTTTGTTGAAGAAAGGCTTCTGATCAATTTGATTTAGGATGATTTATGTTGTGGTGTTTGATGCATGTGAAGTGCAGATCATACGAGCCAGAGTTGCGTGTTTCATATGGAATGCTGTGTTCTTTGCAAAAAGAAGATAATTCCTGCTGAACTATGTGAATTAGATGTTCGTATGTTCAACATTGGCAGAAATATTTGTGTATAAAATAAAATAGAGATAGACTAAACGGATATGCATTTCTGAGGATAGTTGGATTATATAAATTATATAACTTAAACTTTTAAACCGAATTGATGTAAAACTCTTTTTACCTTTTTTTTCATGTGTTCATTAATAAAATTGATGACATTATGATAAATAGACTTATGTTATATATATAATTTTAACATTTTAATTGGTGGTGATGGATAGTTGTGTTGCTAAGGTCACATATGGTTGTGGAGGAGAGTGGCGTTAAGAGATAAGAGCTGTTTTGCATCTTCGTCGATGGTAATATAGTTGTCGAGTGGTGAAAGAATCGTCGATGTAAATGTCGAGCGGTATCACTTAGCAACTACGTTGATGCCGACGTAGTTGCCAAGCAGTGTCACTCTACATCTACATTGGCGTTGACATAGTTGTTGAGTGGTGTCACTCTATATCTATAGCGATATTGATGTAAATATCAAGCGATCCTTTTATCAATTGGCAACTGCGCCAATGTCGACCTAGATACAGAGTGGCGTTTACTTTTTGTCATCGTTCTTCTCATCCACAACGGTCACTCGTGGCTCCTAATGGTGTCGTCGTCTATCATCAGCGACATCGTCCGTCATCATTAACTAAAATATTAAAAATATCTTTTTATCCTTTGTTTTTATGTTTCTGTTGATAAAATTGATAACGTTAGGATAAATGAGCTTAGATGTTTCACTTTATAGATAAATAGACAAATTGATAGCGTCGTCTGTCATCCATAATAGGATGACTGTTGTGGATGAAGAGAGTGACGTCGAGAGATAAGAGTTGCTTTGCACCTGCGTCGACACTAATGTAGTTGTTGAGCGGTGAAAGAATTGTCGATGTAAATGTCGAGCGACACCACTTAGCAGCTACGTTGATGCCGACGTAGTTGCCAAGCAATGTCGCTCTATATCTACGTCGACATTGACGTAGTTACCAAGTTGTGTTACTCTACATCTACGTCACCATTGAGACAGTTGCCAAGCGATGTCGCTCTACATCTATAGCAGCATTGATGTAGATGTCAGTTGGTCCTTGTACCGATCGACAATTGAGTCAACGTCGATTTTTGATGTAGATGCCGCTCTCCTCATCCAAAGCTGTGATCACCGAGGTTCCTAATAGCGTTGTTGGCTGTCATCACCGAGGTCGTCCGTTACCATGAACTAGGATGTTAAAATTATATTTTTATTTTCGTGTTTCTATTGATAAAATCGATAGCGTCAGGGTAAATTAGCTTAGATGTTTTACTTTTTGTAATTATTAAGATATCAATTTTATTTTCTAAAATCTACGAATCAAAATATTATAAATAACTAATTATAGAGGATAGAGGATAGATAATACATGATTAGCTCAAAACGTGCTTATCAAAGTCAACCTCAGAAGTATTATTGACCGAGGCTGTGTGCATCACAAGTGATTGCTGATGTTGCGAATGTAAGATTGCATTGCTGTCATGACACGACGGACAGCCACCATAGCCGAATTAATGACCCAAACAGTGAAAACATGTACTCGAATTGGAAAGTTAGGTGATTCAGCGTTTCTGACGACTGCGCTGCCTCGTCGGCCATCAATATCGATTAGCATCACCGCCAACATCACCGACCCAATAATTGCGGCTAGCGATCTAAGCACAGCCTCACCTCCGTCGGCGGAACGCATCAGACCCATTGAGGGGGTGATAGTCGATCGTCACGGAAGGATGATGTGCGTATAAAAGTGGCATGATGAGGACTTAAGAGTGTTTAAGGAATCATGTCAGGAACTTCTTTCGATCTTGATCTTTGTGCAAGTCGATTACAGAACCAAAGTTTGAATCCGCATCGGAACAAGTATTTTACCTGTATCTCTTTGGTCACATATACGCACCAGCTTGAACCGAGTTAGATTGATCCATACATCATTAATATCTATACAAAATTTTTATTATCAGGTTAATCATTTCAATTAATATAATTTAGTATCTAATTAAAAACTATAATATCATACCAAAGATATCTATCATGATCAAAAAAATATTCTTTCCAATATAGGTTCGATAATATCGTCAACGATGCGACGAGAGAGCATCCTTTCAAACTAGAATTAGCCATACGAGGAATATTCCAAAAATGATAGGTAGGAAAACGTTATGTTCGGACCTTGGACATGATGATCAATGTCAATTACTATTTGCTAAAATTACTTTACACTTGTCTATTAGTGTTGGAGGAATCATGTCGAAAACTTCACTCGACTTTGATCTTTGTGAAAGTCAACCATAGAACCAAAGTCTGAATCTACGTCAAATCTTGAACAAGTATTTTACTTATATCTCTTTGGTCACGTAAGACTTCTTACGGGTACTAGCTTGAACCGAGTTAGGTTGATCCATACATCATTAATATCCATACAAAAATTTTAATATCATAGCAGGCAATCATTTCAATTAATATAATTTAGTGTCTAATTAAAAACTATAATATCATACCAAAGATATCTATCATGATCAAAAAAATATTTATTCCAATGGAGGTTCGATAATATCATCAACGATGCAATGAGAGAGTATCCTTTCAAACTAGAATTAGCAATAAGAGAAATATTCCGAAAATGATATATAGGAAAAACTTTATGTTCGGACCTTGGACATGATAATCAATGTCAATTACTATTTGCTAAAATGACTCTACACCTATCTATTATTGACTCGAGTGAGTGTTGAAGGAATCACGTCGAAAACTCCACTCGACTTTGATCTTTGTGCAAGTCAACCACGTAACCAAAGTTTGAATCCACGTCAATTTTAAACAAGCATTTTACTTATATCTCTTTGGTCACAAAAGACTTCTTACACGCACCAGCTTGAACCAAGTTAGATTGATCCATACATCACTAATATCTAAACAAAATTTTTATTATCATAGAAGGTAATTATTTTAATTAATATATTTTAGTGCCTAATTAAAAACTATAATATCATACCGAAGATATCTATCATGATAAAAAAAATATTCATTCCAATAGAGGTTCGATAATATCATCAACGATGCGGTGAGAGAGTATCCAGCAATACGAGAAATATTCCAAAAATGAATAGATAGGAAAATGTTATGTTCGGATCAATGTCAATTACTATTTGCTAAAATTACTCTACACTTGTACTCGAGTGTTGGAGGAATTATATCGAAAACTCCACTCGACTTTGATCTTTGTGCAAATCAACCACATAACCAAAGTCCGAATCCACATCAAATCTTAAACAAGCATTTTACTTATATCTCTTTGGTCACAAAAGACTTCTCACGCGCACCAGCTTGAATCGAGTTAGATTGATCCATACATCACTAATATCTAAACAAAATTTTTATTATCATAACATGTAATCATTTAATTAATATAATTTAGTGTCTAATTAAAAACTATAATATCATACCGAAGATATCTATCATGATAAAAAAAATATTCATTCCAATAGAGGTTCGATAATATGGTCAATGATGCAATGAGAGAGCATCCTTTCAAACTAGCAATACGAGAAATATTCCAAAAATAATAGGTAGGAAAACATTATATTCATACCGTAGAATACTTTATCGATTAACTCATTATAAAAGATTGATCTTGGACACGATGATCGATTTCAATTACTATTTGCTAAAATTACTCTACACCTATCTATTACTCACTCAAGTGCCGAAGAATCACGTCGACAACTTCACTCGACTTTGATCTTTATGCAAGTTAATGATAGAACCAAAATCTGAATCCACATCAGATTTTGAACAAGTATTTTACTTGCATCTCTTTAGTCATATAAAACTTCTTACGAATCGAGTTAGATTGGTCCATACATCACTGACATACATACAACATTTTTATTATCATAACAAGAAATCATTTCAATTAATATAATTAGTCTCTAATTATTTTTTTAAAAAAAATACTATATATATATATATTAAAATAAACTTAATATATGATTATCCCGAATGAAAACACATTGTCATGCTATCTATCTTTGTCGGCGATCTCATTCTATTGGACCCACACCGACCTCAATAATTGGCGATGCATTGACGGTGGAATTGGATGAACGGATGAAACGAATGAAACCCATCGTTTGGATAGTCCATTAAGAATAAGCCATGGCTTTGGAGTGGTTAGTGAGCACATCAATCAAGTGAAGATAACGTGTCGACATGATATATGTCCGATGAGAGTAATGCGTCAATAGTTATCCACATATTATCATCCCTATCTATATATTATTATTTGAGAATCTAAATTAATATCACATTTGATCTTTTCGGAGAATTTACGTCATTAAATTTAATTCCACCTAAATTGTTGGGATTAGTGGTCTAACAACACCCACCCACACATAAGAACAAGTGTCATTAAAGTAATCATTTCATCATATATAGGATCTCAAATAATAATCAAAGCTCCATTTTTGATGAGATAAGATGAGATGAGATGGAACTCATCACACAATCTCATCTACAATAATTGATGAGTATGATTGGGCTTCCGAACCCTGTCATCGTGCTTATCCTCTTCCACGCATTCGTATCTCTTTCACATCGAACATATTAGTCATGTTTTATGAGTTAAACATAAGTCATGTTTAACTCATATTAATTAATTGAAACCATAACAATAATAATACACTAATAATATTAGTCATTTTTTTGGTAATTTTTTATTTTTGTTATACGTCATATTAAATTTTATAAAAATATTTTGTGAAAATATAATACATTTTTAATATTTAATTAATCTATTTCGAAAATCCAAAAATATTTATTAAAGACCTACAATTATTGTGCATCCCACGTGGCCATAAGAAGTCGCTTCCATTCCATCCCACGCGGCGGCCACGAGGGTGTCCCGCAACAGGTAATTTCCACTCGACAGGAAGGCCGTAACGCCATTATAATACACATGCGAGCATTTCATCATACGTTTGAGGCGCACCGAAGAGTCGTCCCGAACCATCTCACCTTTGACTCGCGACGAGTCGGGATAGCGTTCCCTTCTTCCATTACCGACGCAGAGGCGCCATGGCTCCAAGCCCGGAGCGCAGGCGGTGGCTGGCCGTGGTTCTCCTCCTCTGCTCCGGCTTCGTCTTCGGAAGTCGGTCGGCCTTAGCGGAAAGGCCTCTTAGGTCCTCCCTAGTTCAGGCAGCAAGCGGCGGCAGCTTCCGCGAGAGAGACGTGGAAGATGACACGCTTCCCCTTCGCAATCTTGCCCGTTCTCTCTTCGGCAATGGATCCCGCGCTCATAATTGGCCAGTACGACACCTTTCCCCCCCTTTTGCCCCCACGGAATCTTCTTCTCTTCTGCTCCGTCTTCTCGTAGCCGTGCAATAGAATTTGCTGTTGGGATTGGAACTCACAGGATCTGGAGCTCGGGTGGAGGGTTGTGCTCGGATCCGCGATTGCGTTTGTGGGGTCTGCTCTCGGCAGCATTGGCGGTGTGGGTGGGGGTGGCATCTTTGTGCCCATGCTCGTTTTGATCATCGGGTTCGACTTGAAGACTTCTGCGGCCATCTCCAAGTGTAAGCGAAAGCAGAAATTTTGGTGTTCCTGTTCTCCTTTCAGCCATTCACACTTGCACTTTTTGTTTCCGGTACTAATTAATGTTGAGCTAAAAAGCACCAAATTGTCTTTAGGCAGCTGTTTCCACTAAGAATTGGTTGATCGGATTCGTTGCCACAGACAATGCAATGATGTCTTCTCACATCTTTTGTAGGCATGATCATGGGGGCTGCAGGATCTGCGGTTTACTACAATCTAAGGTTTCGACATCCTACATTAGACTTGCCGATCATGGATTATGACCTTGCACTGTTATTCCAACCCATGCTCATGTTGGGCATTAGCATTGGGGTTGCCTTCAATGTCATCTTTGCAGAATGGATGATCACCGCCATCCTCGTCATCCTATTCCTAGGTAAAATCGACTCTGCTAGCTTATTTCATTCCCATAGTCACTGAATTCGACTCGAGGGTATTTCTGCTTGTAGATAATTGTTCTTGTTTTGCATGTATGGTTAAATGATTTTTTTTTGCCTTTCCCAATTTATCAAGTGTCAGGAAATAAGCACCTACGCATTCTAAATTCTTATGTCTTTCTTGCCTGAAATTTGCTTAGCTGCTGAGCGGTCTCACGTACTTTGGTACCTTCTAATCTGAATCTTATTTTATTGAAAATAATTCCTTAGAAGTGCATTCACAAAGATTGCAGCCACAACCAAATTCTCGCTACCTTATGTTTCCAGGCATTTAACATCTCGTAAGGGAAAACCAAAAGTTTCTTCATCTTACCTTAGTTTCGGTCACGAGAAGTTGCTTCCTAACACAAATGCATCAACTTTATAAGTCCTCTTAAACTCCATAAAGCTTATTTTCTGCTCAACATAAATCTCGTGAAACAATGGCTTTCAGCTCCAACATATACTAACTAAAAATGGTTTGCTACTCGGAGGTACATCAACCAAGGCATTCCTAAAGGGTCTAGAGACCTGGAAAAAGGAAACTGTGCTTCTGAAGGTAATTGTCCCATGATTACCTTTTTACTTCTGAAATTTTTGATAGTATGCACCTTCATTGAGATAGCTACTGGAAATCCTTTACTTTAGGATGCAGCAAGGCATTTGGACTCATCAACGAACCTGAATGGTGAGTAGGATGCACTTTCAAAATGCCAGATTCAATTTGAGGAATATATGCCTCGTTTTGACACCAAAGGCATAACTGGCTCCAAGAACCTTGGGGAACCAGTTATACGATAAGTCATGTGCACTCAGTGCAATGCTCAATACAAGTGAATCGATCAGATTTCCTTTGCACTGTCAGATGGACCAGAACTGGAATATGCGCCGCTCCCAGAGGGACCCCTCGCAAATGAACAGCCCAAGTCTTCAGCAAGTGGGGCAGTTTTAACCATTGTATGTAATAGATTAAGTAATCAAGATTCCTTTTCTATAGCATCAGCATTAGTGAAGCCATCATTGTCATCTTAAATGTCTGAACTTCCTTACAGGTACCTATCAAGGAAAATATATACGTGAAAGAACTTATGTTGCTTTTGATTGTTTGGGTTGGATTTCTTGTCATCCAAATAATTAAGGTGAGAGCTTTGGAATACATACATCTCTACTTTTAAAATTGCTCCCCTATACTGGCATGCCTTATTTTTTCTTCCCTCCTCGCTCTTTTTGACTAATCATGAGCTTCTTTGTATTTCTATACAGACTCATGCTGTAATATGCTCTCCAGAATATTGGATATTCAATTTCATGCAGGTAAAGCACTCCACCTAATGTATGCTAGTTTCAATGAGTGCTAGTCAGCGTTTCATATCTGAAGTAAAGCTAGAATCACTTGCTTCCTTTCGTTGGTAGACACACATAAACTTCATGTTATAGTTTCCATCAAAGAACTTCATGATTGATGAAGTCAACCAATGCATTGTTGGTCATGTCATGCAATTATTCTGACAAGTTGCAAGAATGAGAAGAAAGGTTTTGATGTTATTGCTGCATTTTCACACTGAAAAAAAAAAATCCATAACGAAAAAAGAACCTAATGCCACATCTGAAATATAAGCCACTGGAAACTGGTGTAGGCTTTACTGGAGCCTATGACAATTAGTCCTTTTCTTAAATGTCTTCAGATGTTTGTATTTCTTCTCAATTTCCAACTAACATGT
The DNA here is from genome assembly GCF_036884655.1 of Musa acuminata AAA Group. Lineage (NCBI taxonomy): Eukaryota > Viridiplantae > Streptophyta > Magnoliopsida > Zingiberales > Musaceae > Musa > Musa acuminata. Next base: position 39,051,145 of record NC_088351.1, read on the forward strand.
AAGTTGTAGAATGCTGAGAGCTTCAAGCTAAAACATTCTCTCGGAGTTCAACAACATAATTTTACCATAGCAATATCTTCTACCGCTTTGAAAGATTCATCTACTTAAGGTGCTGAGGCTGAAATTTTGTTTCGTGAAGGTGCCAATTGCTGCTGCCTTAACACTTTATGAAGCTATCTGTCTTTACAGAGGGAAGAGGACAATTGCCTCTACTGGTAAGCTGGACATTAACTTGAGAAACTTTATGAAGCTGTCTGTATTTACAGAGGGAAGAGGACAATTGCCTCTACAGGTAAGCAGGAAATGAACTGGAGACCGCACCAGCTTGTCTTCTACTGTTGCTGTGGAGTTATAGCTGGGGTAGTTGGAGGTCTTCTTGGGCTCGGAGGAGGATTCATTTTAGGACCCTTATTTATTGAACTGGGGGTTCCTCCACAGGTTTTGCTCCTTCCCCTAAGCTATGTAGGGTTGATGACAAGTTTCACATGTTTCATTACATAGTTAGTGAAGTACATCTCGATAATGTCATGAGACATAATTAGGGGAACATTTATTGGCCAACAGTTTACCTGCGCCTATAAGAGAAAACATGATATGAGTATATGACATTAAGTATATAGCTCCACAAATGTTTGAAAGAGCGAATGAATTTGAACAATTTCCGATGATAATATTCTTCATATTAGTTGATGTAGTGACTTGATCTTGGAGAATCTTATCTATCAGTCTGCGTCATCGAGGATCTCAATTTCTTAAAGATGTCACTGAATCTGAAATCTTTTCTGACTTTAAACCAATTTCTATAAGAAAAATACAAGAATTTATTCTCCTGCAGTAGGTTACAGGCTCGTCTTCTGCTAATACCATGCTCCTGTGCAGGTTGCCAGCGCAACATCAAACTTTGTGATGGCATTTTCTTCTTCCATATCCGTCGTACAGTACTACCTACTCGATCGCTTTCCTGTTCCATACTGTAAGTAGTAACAATCACGGCACCTCTATTTATTCATCGGCGAACAATCTAACCGACCGTGATGCTGCAGCTGCATACCTGTTGTGTGTTGCAACACTTGCTGCCGTCGCCGGTCAGCACATGGTGAGGAAGATGATCATTCTGATAGGCCGAGCATCACTAATCATCTTCATTCTGGCATTGACCATCCTTGTCAGTGCGATCGGCATAGGTAATGACGGTGGAATTAATTATATCATAGCGAGGTTTATGAAACAATATGGTAACATATTCCCACCGCAGGTGGACTTGGCATGGAAGATGTAGTGGGGAAGCTTGCGAGGAAAGAGCATATGGGTTTCGAAAACCTGTGTCTCCAATCTTCTTAGCTACATCTGATGGTATCTTCTATGCATGTTGACTTGTGAGTTCCTCAGTCAACTTTGGTGCTTGTAAATTTGGTCAATGGCAACTGAAGCCTAGCTGTTTGATTGTGATTATTCTTCCATATAAATCCTTTGATATCTTATGCTGGATGAATCAAATGTGGTATTCTGAAGGAGAGAAAACAGGTTTGGTTGTCATCTGTGTTCCAACTAATTACACCTCTTTCTTAACAGGTTAAGCTTTTGGAAATTGTGATCACTCAATCATATCTTATCTGTCCTTTTTTCAGTATTTAATTAAGAAGATATGATCACACATTCATATACTTAAGATTCATGAATCAGTGAATCAAAACTTAAATGTAATCTGACTTTTATTGCATGAAAAAGAAAGAAAACACTTTTCTTTCCCACTCGAATAACACTTCTCTTATTTAGGTAAATTTATTTGCCACAAAGCAAAAACAACAACGATTCCATTGCCGGGATTTGAACCCGGGTCGCCTGGGTGAAAGCCAGGTATCCTAACCGGACTAGACGACAATGGAATGTGTTGAATGAAGCTTAAATATATCTTATTTATATTGAAGACTGCTAACAAACTCCCTTCTTATTGTTCCTCCCGTTGTTGATGGTTCGCACTAAAGCAGCAGTGTCAGCGCCACGGACAAGAAGAAGAGGCGGTCCGCCCCGACGGCTGCACGCGATCCGACGGCGTCGGGGCTGTGGCACTGCTCCTCGGGCTGGGTTGGGCCGCCGTCTGCACTCGTATGCGGTGTCGCCCCCGGTACGCACCTCCCCGTCGTCGCTGCAGGCGGCGACGGACTCGTGTAGGAGCTCGATGCGGACTTGACGAGGCCGGGGTCGTAGTTCATGGTCTGGTCGGCTCGGTAGAGGCCGAAGAAGCGCTCGGAGGCGGGGCCGGGCTTGAGGTCCTCGTCGTAGAGCGCGAAGATGTAGGTGTCCACGGACCGCCCGGGCATGAGTGGCGTCCCCACCAGGGACCGCAGGTGGGCCACCAGGTTCCCGGTGAATGCCCTGGCGTTTTCCACCGTCGTCCCCACCTCGTCCGGGTCCCCCCGGTAGGGCCACCCCGTCTCCGCCACCACGATCTCCACCCCCGGGAACCCCAGCCCGTCGAGCGCCGACCGCACCGCGTCCACCTGCGCGTCGAACATGTTGGTGTACATGAGCTTCGACCCGGCGTCGAACCGGCCCGGGTTGGGCTGGAAGAGACAGAAAGCCAGCGTCTCCGGCCGCGGGTCGCTGCGGTAGGCGAAGAAGGGGTAGGGGTTGATCATGAAGGGCGACCCGGTATCGCGCAGGAACCCGAGGATCCCGGTGAGGTCGGCGGAGAGTTCCGGACGGAAGGCGCCCGAGGACGGGGGCTCCGAATGGGCGAGCACCGTCATGGTGTGGACGGTGGAGACCTTGACGCCGGAGGCGGCGACCGCGGAGCCGAGGTTCCGCATGGCGGGGAGGAGCTGGGACGCGAGGGCGGCGTCGCCGGAGTCGAGTGCCTCATTGCCGACGGCGACGAGGGAGATGGAGGTGGCGGGGACGTAAGGGAGGACATTAGCGGCGGCCCAGCTGGCAGCGGCGGATGGGTCGGAGGCGAGGGAGGGGATGTCGGCATTGGGGACACCGAGGACGAGGGAGATGTTGGTGCCGGATAGGGATCGGATGATGGCAGGGTCGGCGCCGTAGAGGCGGAGCTTGGAGATGGTGGTCGATTGCAGGAGGCTTGCGGTGGCAGATGGCGGCGGGAGGTTGTCCGCCACCTGCCCATAGTTGACCCCGATGAAGGACTGCGACCCTGCAAAGACTTTAGTTAGTAAAGTACCACCATCTTATTTCGTGAAAGCATTAACCGGCGCTGCACTTACTTGCGGAGAAGAAGTCGAGGAAGAGCACAAGTACGAGGAGGAGACGACGCCACTTCTCCATCCCGAGGTGGAAACCTAGAAAGAAGAAGGGGAAGAAGGAAGAGATCAGATCGCTTTGCAGGCACTGGAAAAGAAAGAATGCGTGCTCATGCGGGAAGGTTGCGAAATTACTATGAATTAAAAATTTGCATGTAATGGAGAAGGCCTTTCGATGTTCAAATCAGTGGCGTCGGAAGATTCCAAAGGTACGATGAACTCAAGTTGCTGCTTTACGGAGGTATTCTTATAATTAGTTTAGGTAATCGTCGAAGCCAAGTAGAGAGTTCATCTGCATACGATCACGTAGAATCATCGATCAATGACATATGCGTCGAACCCTCGTACAAAGTTAGGTTATCGGAGGTTTATGTCGATAACGTTGGCACGCTGATGTACGACGGAAGAGTAGTTTGTCCGATGTATTGAGTTGATAAGGTTTGACGTAAGTATCGAATTGTCGTTTTAGAATTCATGTAATAATGGGTTTGATTGGGTCGATACGATAATTTAAAATCAAATATTTTATTGAATCATAAAATAAACTGAGTCAACTATTAATGATAATATCGACCATCGAACATCCTCAACAATTAAAAGAGCGTTCCATAGTATTATTGGGCATGCAATGCAAACTTGAACTGTAATGATAGCATTATCTAATCATCACCGACGCTCATCCCATCAAACCTCCTTTTTAGTGATGTTATGATTCACAACAGCAGCCATTAACGCTACTTGCAAGCCCTCCTTTTCTCACCTGTAATAATAACTATGGCTCCCTCCGCTCACTACTAACTCGGAGTCTGAGGCTTGAGGAGGCCGGTGGGTGTTGCTTTCACTTGTTCTCTTCCACTCTCTTCTTCTCCACAGCTTCGGATTCGTGACCGTGTGGCTATCAATCATGCATGCTGTCGAAAGGACTAGCAATGATCCAACTCATGATCATAACAACGATAATAACATGATGAGCAAAGAACCGTCGCAAGTCCGTAAACAGTGGTGGAGATGTCTGTAAGTTCATTTGTTGCTTTGGATGCTGATCACACGATCCAATTCATGCAGCCAAGCCGGTGAGCATTATTATCGCATGCCTCTCACGGAACATCGATCGAACACTTGCCGTGCTTCTTTAATCTGCCCGAATGCGTGATTGACTTCCGTCCACACTCCCTTCTCTTCTTCCTGGTCTGCAAATAATTGAAGAGAGAGTGAGAAGGCGTGCTTGCTTTGGTTTGGGAGGGAAAGCGACACCATTAGCTGAAGCGAAAGCTTGCGACAAGTACCGCGCTTGTCAACTTCGTGGTAGCTAAGCGACGACAACTTCCCGCGGTATTAGACCGCCACTCCACTATGCGTTTGTCTTCCAGCAACGCCATCAATCGCTCAGGTTTGCCGAGTCGACTCGGTTGCCTTCCGTGCCAAGTTTGCCCTCAACCGTCGCTTTCGTTGGGCCATGTCGGTCGGAGGCGGAGCGCAGATAAGGCTGCGCGTGCATCAGCTTTCGTGCGACGCCACGAGCCAACGGTGGGATTTGATTCTCGCAATGCGAACGCGGTCCCGCTGCTCGGTCTGCTGGCTTTGGCGTCTCTTTTTGACCGCGACTCGGAGGGGACGGAGGCGCGGGCCATTAATTGGGACGCATATATTTGCACCGTTGGGAGCGAAGACGAGGATTCGTGGGTGGAGTCGTGACGACGGTGAATGAATGGGTGGAGGAAGAAAATGGGGGGAAAAATAATCATTAATCGAAACCTCAGAAAAGAATGCCGTCGCGGGGCCCGCCCACCAAAGTATCCGACGGCTTTCACCTGTGGCAGTGACGTCATCGTTGTAGACCGTGGGGTTTTTTGGTTGTGGGCGGTGGGGGGAGCCGTTCCCACACGAGGCACGGAGCTGCGGCGGCAGCAGCAGCGCGGGCCCCGCGGCTGGGTTGATGTGGTGTGTGCATTGGAGCACCCACCCGCAGTTTTCAGTTTCCTAGTCACTGACATTAGCTGACGTGGATGATTTCGTTTGGTGATAGTTGGAGTTGTCTGTCTGGTCGAGTTCAAGGCGTCCGTAGGGTCCCGCCTCGTAAGAGGTAAAGCCCACGTGGCAGATCGAATCGAGTGGTGTCGCGTCACTGGGACCGTGGGGGAGCACGGCGAGAAGGCGACACGTCATGCATGGCGCAAGTAACCATGCACCTGCCCCCATCTCCCGAAATGGTGGACCACGCCCACTGCAGCCGTGGGAGGGTTTTGGTCAAGCAGGAAACAGGGTTCTCACCCACACTTTTCGTGCCACGTTAGGACTCAGCGACTTCCAAACCTCGGCATGGTGGGCCAGCGTGGGCCCCGCCTCTGCCGGCCCTGGGCCTTAACTTTCGCCCCCCTCCCGTTCTCTTCCCTCTCGCCTTCCATCGCCCTCGGTCAGTCACCCAAGGAAAACCACCCTTTTTATAAAGGCCACCGGTCCAACAACGCTCAAAACCTTCACTTCTCCCTCGCTGCTGCGCACACCACTCCCTGTCGACTCAGAATAGCCTGACATCAAAACTCCTCCACCTCTACATTTCTATCCGTCTTGGACTCTTCGGTGGTAGCTCTCCTGGCTCCAGAGAAAGCATCTACCCACCGAAGAGTCCAGAGCTCGCACATCGGAGGGGGTAGTATCGGTTGCTTGACGTGGGGGAGTCGAAGAGGATCATGGCGTATATGTGCGCGGACAGCGGGAATCTAATGGCCATCGCGCAGCAGGTCATCCAGCAGAAGCAGCAGCAACAGCAGCGCCAGCAGCAGCAGCAGCAGCAGCAACAGCAGCAGCTGGTGGCTGCCTCCGTCAATCCCTTCTCCACGAACCCCCCACCGTGGGGCTCCTCGCACCAGCCCCAGCAGCATATGACCGACCACTTCCCCTTCGTCATCCCCGACCCGGCTACCACCTTCGCCGATCCCTTCGCCCCCGATCCCGTCGCCGGCTTCGCCGCGCCCCCTGGTGGCGGCCACCTCGACCATGGCCCCTTCCGCCTTTCCGACTTCGGCTCCTCCGCCTCTGCTGTGGCCGCCGAGTTCGACTCCGACGAGTGGATGGAGAGCCTCATCGGTGATTCCCCCGCCGAGAGCTCTGACCTCATGGGTGACCCTTGGCAGGGCGCAGCCGGCGGTTCAGGAGCCCTCTTCGCCGACGCCTTCCCCTCCTGCTCCACCGATTTCAGCCCACCTTCTCCCCCCGCATCCGCGTCGGACCTCAACCACGTCCTCTTCTCCGAGCACTGCGAGATCGCTCCTCTTGCACCGGTCCAGCACCTTCACCAGACCGCCGCCGTTGTTGCCCTAAATCGGCCTGGACCGACGGCCCACGCCCCGTCCTTCGATCCGCCGGAACTAAACAAGAACTCCGGCGGAGCCGCCGTAGTGCGAGATCAGGCGCCGGAGAGCAGCGTCTCGTCGCAGCCTCTCTTGGAATCCCTTCTCGACTGCGCGCGGATCGCCGATTCCGACCCCGATCTCGCCGCCAAATCCCTGATCCATGTCAGAGAGTCCGCTTCGGAGTCGGGCGATCCGACGGAACGCGTCGCCTTTTACTTCGCCGAAGCTCTCTACCGTCGCCTCCATGGAGCTCAGAGGAAGCACCACTCATATCCCTCCACCGCGGCAGCCCCGCCGTCGTGCTCCTCCTCCTCCTTCGATTCGTCGCCGGAGGACTTCACCCTCTGCTACAAGGCCCTCAACGATGCGTGCCCCTACTCCAAGTTCGCCCACCTCACCGCGAACCAGGCGATCCTCGAGGCCACCGAATCGGCGGCGCGGATCCACATTGTAGACTTCGGGATCATGCAGGGAGTCCAGTGGGCGGCACTCCTCCAGGCCCTCGCAACCCGCCCCAGCGGGAAGCCCTCCAGGGTCCGGATCTCCGGCATCCCGGCGCCAGCGCTGGGAGCCGCGGCCGCCGCGTCTCTCGCCGCCACAGGAAACCGCCTCCGCGACTTCGCTGCCCTCCTCGACCTGGACTTCGAGTTCGATCCTATCCTCACCCCCATCTCGGAGCTCTCCGCGTCCACCTTCCGGGTCGACCCGGAGGAGACGTTGGCGGTCAACTTCATGCTCCAGCTCTGCCACCTCCTCGGCGACTCGCCCGAGCCGGTGGAGCGCGTCCTCCGGGTGGCCAAGTCGCTCGGCCCCCGCGTGGTGACGCTGGGCGAGTACGAGGCGAGCCTCAACCGGGCGGCCTTCCTGGAGCGCTTCCGCACGGCGCTGGCCTACTACGCGGCCGTGTTCGACTCGCTCGACCCGGCGATGCAGCGCGACTCGGCCGAGCGGGCCCGGGTGGAGCGGCTCCTGTTCGGGCGTCGGATCCTGGGCGTGGTGGGTCCGGGCGACGAGCAAATCCGACGGGAGAGGATGGAGGCCAACGCGGAATGGAGGGCCGTGATGGAGCAGTGCGGCTTCGAAACCGTGCCGCTCAGCAACTACGCGGTGAGCCAAGCGAAGCTTCTACTCTGGAATTACAACTACAGCTCCAAATACACCCTCTCGGATTCCGCCCCGGTCTTCCTCTCGCTAGCTTGGGGTGACCGCCCCCTCCTCACGGTTTCCTCGTGGCGGTAATCATCAACCAAAACTCTGACCTCTTTCGATTAGGAATCTATTTGCCTCCTTCCCTCCACTGTTTTAGTCGAATGTGTGGGTGTTTGTTTCGTCATACGACTGTTAATGGGACTAATTTGTTTGGTTGGTGCCGTACTAATATGTAAAGATTAGGATTGGAACACTTGAGTGACTCGATTGAATTGCCTGTAATTTGAGCTGATCAAAGAGGAGGGTATCTGTGGAGTTGCTGATGTGATATTACATAAGATGAGCAGGAAAAAGACTGCGCCGATCTATTCAAAAGCAGTAGGAACTGCGTTGCTTTTAGTACATGGGTTGTTCGAAAGGTGGGGAGAGGAGGATTGAAGGGGATAAGAATATGAGCCCATGATCCAAACCTTGCTTTTACAGTGGATGACCAGAGCTGCATGATTCATCTTTATCTGTCGAATACAGAAGAAAGGTACAATGCAAATATGCCTATTCTGTTCATATCGTTTGGCCCTCTCATTCTTGCTTGGTCTAAAACATGTCACTCCAAATACGCAAATGGCACCCTTTTTTTTATGGTGTATTTTGCAAGGGGCGATCGGAAACTAGAACAAGTGAAGAAGATGAGGAGCCACTGTAGCGCATGTACTATATCCCTCGAAGGTGTGCAGCCGGAGCCAGCAGCTTCTTTCGATTGAATGGGGCCTGAGTTGGATCATTTTGGGGGCAAGACTGTTCAACCATTGGTCATACTCTCATATCCAGACGGCTTTTCTCGACACGGGAGGGGGGGGGGGGGTGCGTGGTCATACTTGTGTTCCATGGAGCTACAGGACCAGAGAGTGGCTGCCAAAACCATCGTCTCTGTACGGCTAGAGGGCGAACAGGCAGTCACCCACGCACAGGGAACTGATCCAAGCGGCAGAGGGCATGTGGGCTGTCCCATAACGCATCCTGCTCAGCCCCCGCAAACAGTCGATCAAATCTGTCGTCCAACTGTGGACCTGCGTCGGCCCTGCCTCCTCCAACGAGTTAAAGCAAAAGAGGAAGAGGGGAAGGAGATGGTGTTTGGCAGACGGAAAGGAAAGAATGGGTGGGTGGGACAGAGGGAAAGGAGGAGGAGGAGGAGGGCAAGCGGACGACCACAGCACCGCCATAACTGTTGGTATCAGGGATCGCAGGCCCGCCTCAGAACAAAAGGGGTGGGTGTGCCTCCCGCTGCCGGCGCCGGGCGTGCTGCTGCGCCATTCCGCACCCAGCGGGCCACCGTGCTGTCCGCCCGGGCTGCTTGTGCCAGTAATGGGGCCTGCCATTTTTGGCTCACTGTTTGCAGTATTTACGTCTTTGGCTCCGACTAAAAGAGAATGCTGGCTGTTTATTTCTTTCATTATTACGTCTTTGGCTCACTGTTTATTTTTTAATAAATTAAAAATTGATAAATTTATGGAAAAAATCTATATTTTATATATTTTGGCAGGGAATTCATTGTACTGTAAAAATATTATTTTATCTTTTTACACCGTTGGACTTATCTTTCATCTTGCCCTCTCCCATGCTTCCGTCATCACTGCCTCACCTCCCCTCCCCAGCCCTCTACCGCCCGATAACCCAACCCTGCGGATTCAATGTATAACTTAGAAGATTGTTCACTGAATCGCGCCAAACCGAACCGTTCGATTTCAACATTCCACTGAGATGACGTTGTTGATTGGTGCATTCAAGTGTCCCACGAATGGTCTTACAGTCAATCCTACGAATCAGTGGGCGTAAGCAATGATGTCATCACGGGATAAGGACGAGCGAACGATTGGGTAAGCGGATGCGTCGGTGCGCATAGCTGGCACGACCAATAATTCCATGCCACGCGGTTGCATGGCTGCCGTTGTTGACGCACCGTTTCGATCCATCCGTCCGTCTCGTCTCCCCCCTCAATAAATGCCCTCCTCTTGGATTCATCAAACCCTAGGGTTCATCCGCAGCCGCTTCTTCTCGTTAGATGGCGGTCGTCGGGGAATCATCGGATCCCGCTAAACATGGTTATCAGGATCAGTCGACTCGTTGTCGATCTGTATCTTGTTGTGGAACCCGGTAAGTTTGGTTCCGTTCTTCTTCTATTTTCGTTTAAAAGTGTGTTTCGTCTGTTTATTGCTAATTTATGGAGTGGACATGTTGAATGTGTCTTCTGTCGGAACCTAATGAGTTTGTAGATGGATTTATGGATGTAGAGCATGTGTATCTCATCTCGTCGCTACAGGATTTCGGACGTAGGACGGATCCTTGGATGATTACCCAGGCATAGCCATGGAGTTCATGGATCAAACTTTGTTTAGCGGTATTATATCAAATCGCGTTGCAGATCTGGTTGTTCGTCTCGCTATTTCTCGCTATGCGAAGAAGATCTGGTTGTTCGCCTGTTGCTGAGTTGATCTCATTATGTCTCTTAGTTTAAGTATTTGGAACTAGAGATATGGTTATCGGGTTCTTTCCCAACATGTGGGCGAGGAATGGTGGGTATCTCCATGGAGGGTAAGGTAATTTACGGATCATGTTTGGTGATGCATCTAGGGTTTGTCGACACGACCTTTGCCATGTTGGGTGCGCTCGCATGGCAGGTCATAGACACAATAAAAATCATTTTTTTGTGTGTTTGGGGATCGCATGGGGTGACTTTTAGACCCTGGGTTCCCCTATGTGTTGTTGTTTTCTTGTTTGTGTTGTTCCTTGCTACCACAGTCCATCTGCACTATCCCCATGTGAATGTTCTATCTGCAATCATGACATACCACGAGTTCTACATCTCAATAGGCGATTTCACCTCTGTAAATCTGAGTCCATCAGAGAATAATGATCTTCGAGCAACGAATTTTATAGATCAATCATCTATTTCGTCCCAGCTATACTGAGTCCTTCAGAAAGGAAAGTCTGCAAATCCCCAGGAATCAAATTACCATGTTAGGCCAAGATGCACGCCGCAGTTATGTATAACGATTTCCAAGGTACTGATTCCACATATTGTTCATGTTGTCGCCTTACAAGTTGTATAAAAAAACTGCTGTTTTGATTTATGTGATGCTACATATTTAGAACATGGCCCTTCGCTTTATGATTCTAGTTCTCTTTTCGTTACTTGTTAATTTTTTCGAACATGTTCCTTGTTGTATAGTGGGTCTCTATTGTGGATGTATGCTCTTAGGACTTTTACTGTAGTTGAGATCTCATGTAGCTTTATTTGGTTGTCATGTCTTCACTTCCACATGTATGCTTTCCAAGTTACTTAGTGCGATGGTGTATTTTGTTGCTGTGGTTGTGCATTACGTCAGTTCTTGCTTCTAGAGAAGGGTGACCTAGTTTTTATTGAAGGCTGCGTCTCTATTTGGCAAGAGCTCTTCTTTGATGTCGTATGTATGTTCAAGTAATCAATGCTGACGAGATCTGTCTTGTATGTTTTCTCTTCAAATTTTCTCGAAGAAACATCATATACGTTCATTAGTCATTAGATATGTTTTAAACCCTGGTTTGTATTATTATTTCAAAATTAACTTTCATATGTTCAATCATCTGTTGCTAAAGTTAGTTTGGCTTTTTGCTTGAATTCAATTCAATTTCGTCTATTCTTGACGTGATCATTATTCCGTTTTTATAGTTAGTCGTGATGTTAACTGTTCTTGTTGTTGAATTTTAGTCCAATAATGCTTCCTAATAACATCCTTCAAATTAGATTCGTTATGGTAATTTATTTGTGATAACCCATGTCAATTATAATTTTGCATGTTGATTTACGTATTACTATGTTGTCATGTGTGGCACTTATCTTTATGACCGAAGAATTGCTCGAGCAATTCTTATCGACGTGGTTTGTGGGCAAAGATAGTTGTGGTATCGCTAAGATGGATGTGTTAAAGTGCTTTATAGAACTGTACCAATTACTAGATTATTTATTGGTTCGTTCTCCATTGCTATTTTGAACTGTCAAATATTTTTAACCTTTAATGTCAGCTTAAATGGGATCTTAAGCTCAATACTGGTTGAGCGCTCGGTCATTTGTATTTAAAATGGCGTGAGAAAGGGGTGGTTCGAATCCACCAAGATCCGTTCTCGTATGCTCTACGTTTTCAAAGCCGTCTTCATAGTGTTTTGTGATACCTTTCGACGGATGAATGCACAGCCGGCCATATTAATTCTGTTGTGGCTTTTCTTGCCGTCTCCACTTTGTTTCACTGACGTCGGCCTCCCTCTATAATGTTACTGTCACTTTACTTTATTCTATTACTCGATATGATCGACATGTCCCCCTGTAAGACCAAATTTTGTAGTCCAGGAAATAGTCCTTTAAATTATAAACCCTGTAGCTATTTCAGAGTTCATTGTCGGCTTCTAAATAAGTTAATGTATTTATTTATATTGTAAAATCAAGATATTCACTTTCTTGCCCCGCTGCCGGGTTCTGTTCTGCCCCTTGTGACAGCTTCTACTTTGATTGCCATTGCGTTCTCTTGTTTGAGTATCTTTATTTGTCATCTGTCCTTGTAGTTTTTTTCCGCAGCTTGGTCACTTTCGCTGATCCCCTGTTTTCTCCTTAAAAGTGCTCCTTTTATTAACATAATTGAGTATACGGTTCTATGTTTAACCTCGTCATAAAAAAGTTATGTTGTGTAAACTCAAATTATGAGAATATTGGAAATTAAGTCCACCTAAGACTCTTTTAAATTATTTTATTTTAGTAACATACGTTACGGAGTATTTTTGGTATTATTTACAGCTCAGATAAGCGTGATGTAACGCACGACGCTAGTTTTACGTAAAACTTATATGATAATTCTTTTTTTTTGTTTTTTATTTCATTTTGTACGATGTGGTAGATTATCAGTTGGTTTGTTCCTAGCGGTGTTGGTAGATTAGTTGTACATAAATTATTGTAAATTTATTTGATTATTTAAATTTAAAAATATAAAAAATTAATTAATAATTTAAATATTTTTAGGATAATCTGGATTGTACATAAATCACTATATGTGGCACTACACTAAATATATATTTTCATGAGTTTTGTTAAATATATATTTATTATACTAAATGTGTATTAATTTATATCTGTTTTGTAAAAATTATATTAAGGCTATATTTAATTATAATTTATAATATTATCTTAAGTAATTTTATTGATTGGTTATTTTAAGTGTCGCTCGTTATGTTAATGCATACGCATATAGCTGTCATTATGGTGCAAAATCAAAAACTTTAATGTTAATTTTCCCAAGCCTCGTCGGAATTTGTTTAACCAAATATGATTTCTTGTTCTCAAATGCATTATTCATCTCGATCGGTCTCTTTTTATGTTTGTTGATAAAATTGTGTAAATTATATTAGTTTTATATTTATTTTTGCACTTTTATGTTAAGCAAGTGCTTAAGAGAAGCAGAAGACACGGTTCGGACTCTTTGATGGTCTTTTTGTCATCTACTTTTGGTCTTACTGTCATCCGCCGGCATGGTGACTGGTCTACCTTTTTGAAGATTTTCTCTGTGCTGGTGGACAATACCTGAACTATTCTTTCGGCAAAAAAAATAATTGTCAATTTTTGTCAAATAATTTGTACTTTAAAGAAGTTGCCATTGAGTCACTTGTAAATAATTTGTAATTTCTTCTTAGATAAAAAGTTCATTTAATCTTTGTCTTTATTGGATCTATCGTCATCTCTATCTTATTTCATCGCCCTCATCGTGGTCCTATTGTAGTCTCTATCCTATTTCATCACCGTTACCTTCGTACCTCCATTGGCCCTATTTGAATCCATTCTTACCCTCACTGGATTTGGTCTTATTCATCTTACCCATCTTTATTCATCTCACCCATCTTACTCTCACTGGATTTGGCTTATCTTTATATACGATTTGTAAATTAATACAAAATTATGTATATATAATTTTATTTTAATTTCGGAAGATGTTATTAAAGTAATCATATATAGAATAAGTCAAGCCGGGGACTCACCGATGCAAATTAAATATTTAGATCAGACTGATGAATCGATTGTTTGCACTCCTCCAAAGGCATTATAATAAGACAACTGATACAGCGAATCTCTGACAAAAGCCATTCGACCCACTATCGCTGCACAACGATCAATGCAATCACGTGCTGCCACATTTCACGACACCGCGTCAGTTCTGAATCCATGTCCGGATACAATTTAATATCGCGCAAAGGTCCCAAAACCGGCTTGCCCACAGAAGTGTGTCAACAAAATGGAGAAAGGCTGCCCACGTGTTTCACATGGTTTGTTTATATATATATATATATATAAATCCATTCTTATTTACTTCTTTTTTTTCTGAAATGCATCCTTCATTTTAAAATTTCTTTACAATTTTTTATTTCTAATATCTGAAATGTCTTCAACCACTTTTTTTTTTAATCGATCATTCTAATTATATTATTTATATGCTATAAGACAATACATATTATTTAATAATTTTATAATATTATATAAAAATAAATATTATAGTACAATGTTTTTGTTTGCTCCGTAAAACAATCCTTATGTAAAGAGCTGGAAAGGGATAAGTGGATATATATATATATATATATATATATATATATATATATATATATATATATATATTACATGTTATAGGCCATTTGATAGGTTCATTAGATTAATATGTTCCGCATTAATCTACGAAGAGATTCGTGCTAACACATCAGGGTTGGATGGTGTATGTTTCACTCGTTAATTTCCGTCACAAATGACTTTAAAGTCACATACACTTTTGCCGAGATTAAAATGTTTCGTCGGGAGTCGCAAAGCATATTACTCTTTTGCCACGGCCTTCCCACGTTGGACGCTGCACGCCGTGAGCCCTTGGATCATCCGGCCCACGTCGCCGTGCGACGACCCTCCCTCCGCCACCGCCCTCGCCGCCGCCTCCCCCAGCTCCTTCATCCTCTTACGCGCCGCCTGAGCCTCGGGGCCGCCGCCCATCAGCAGCGCCACCGAACTCGCCACCGTCTCCGCCTTCACCACCTCCTTCTCGCCGTCCAGCACGCTCTTGAAACCCTCCCACATGGGACGCGCCACCCCCAACACGTCCACCAGCAGCTTCTCGATCACAAACTGCTCCGAGTGGAGGGGCCAAGTGACGAGCGGCACGCCGGAGCAGACCGCCTCCGTCACCGAGTTCCACCCGCAATGTACCACGTAGCCCCCCACCGCCCGGTGGGCCAGGATCTCCCGTTGCGGCACCCAACCGCGAGCCACCAGCCCCCGGCCTGCTACCCGGCCCTCGTACCCCTCCGGCATCCACCCCTCGCCCACGCCGCCGTCCGCCCGCACCGCCCACAGGAACGGGTGGTCGCTGGCCTCCAGCCCCAGCGCCAGCTCCCGCAGCTGCGCGTCGCTGAACCGGCACAGCGTCCCGAAGCTCACGTAGACCACCGAGTCGTCCGCCTTGCCGTCGAGCCAGCTCAGGCAGGGGTCACGGGCGGCATCCTCTTTGCCGCCTTCCTGGGGTTGCGCTCCGGCAATGGCTACCGGGCCGACGAGGTACACCTCCCGCGGGCCCACCTTCCTGTAGTGGTCGGCGTAGTTGGGTTCGAGGTCGTAGAAGCTGTTGACAACGACGCCGTAGCTGGTGAGCTCGGCTTCCCGGAGGAGGCCGAGCATGTAAGGGAAGTCGAACACCTCCGGAAGCTCGGCCCTCGTCAGCTTTATCGGGTGGGGGAAGCCGGGGATGGCAAAGGGCTCCCCCCTGCCCGAGACGGCCTCGTAAGGCCGGTGAAGGTCGAGGTCGTTGGCGGCGCAGAGGGGAAGCAGACCGGTGACCTGAAAGATGAGACGTGGAATGCCATGCTCGGACGCGAGGGCGGTGGTCCACGGGAAGAGGGCGTCGGAGATGAGCGCGTCGGATTGGAGATCGCGGAGAAGCGCGTCGAGGGGTGCACGGAGACCGAAGACGGCCGCAAAGAAATTGGCGGCGAGCGGGATCGGAACGGCGGTGAGGTTCTCGCAGCCGTCGGGGAGGCCGTTCTCGGCAGCGGGGAAGGGAATGAGGCGGAGCTCCATGGGAGGATGGGAGGTGGAGATGTAGGAGTTGGCGCGGTCGAGGGTGGGGCGGACAAGGTGGGCGTTGGCCGGTGTGGTGACGAGGGTTACCCGGACGCCGCGCTCGGCGGCGAGGCGAGCTGTCTCCAGCATGGGAATCATGTGGCTTCGGGCGAGGAAAGGGAAGAAGACGAGATGGAGGGATTCGGCTAGTGAGCCCATGGCGATCTCCGTTGCTCTTCTTTCACACACACACAGCAGTGATGAACGGGTGAAAGGCAAGCTGAGAAGAGCCGTATAAATAATATTGCTACAAATAATATTACTGAGAAGGAGACGACAAAAACACATCTACTACAGTAACAATACAATGGAACGTTCATTTGATATAATAGTGTTAAGTTCTTCCTCGAGGCCCACGTGATAGGCCCACCTCCGAAAAGGAACGATATATCTGCTTCGCCACCACCGGACATAAGGATCTACGATAGTATTGCTTCTAGGCGACACCATTACTCCTTACCTTTTGTTTCTCAGGCAAACCCTCCCATCTCAACTGCAATGGTGCTCTTGGGACCTGGTGTAGTAGGTTAGCTATTTGAATAACCATGAAAGGCAGGGGCTTGCCCCTCTATAAATCAAACGCCAACTTTGGTTTATCTCTTCTTTTGCTTGAAAATGGCTCAGAAGGCCTCGACATTACAGTGATGGGAGGCTCCCTATCAGGAACTAGCTTCTTGGATTCCATACTCATTCTAAGACTAGGCTGCTTTCTCACAATAATCTTCTACTTCTTTCTCGATTTATTAATGCTAGCATGATGGTCGGACTGAGTGAGCCCTGATGCCTTGAGGGATGGCTCATGAATAGTGGCTAGAATCGAAGAGGCCACTACCATGCCTGAAGAAGAGTCATGCACCTTCTTCTTCGAAGAATGTAGGTTCATGTATGTAAAGGATCATAATCACAAGGCTACAAAGGATTAAAAAGGGGAACGAGGTGAAGTGATGAGAGGTTCGAGTTGTACCATATCAACCTTAGTCTTTTGCAGGGTCTTAGGCCATGCTTGAGGAGATTGAATAGCATCTCAAAAACGATTTCATTGATCATGCTATTCAAACTCCGTCTTTTGAGGTGTTACTTTTATCTCTAAGGAGGCATTGACAGAGGACTCAATTGGGATTTCACCCCGAATGGCATTAGGATACCTTTCAAGCATGGATTTTTTAGAACATGGAATGTAGGCTGTGCCATCGCCGTCCTAAGTCACGTAAGTTCTTCCAAAAAAAGGATTGCATGATTGCATCTGTGGACCCAAAGATGCCAAAGGTGGCTTCAGTTGCTCGTTGCACTCCTCCAGGTTGATGAGACAGCATCTCTACGTGAACCTTCGACCTTCCATGGTGGGGATATGCTGCTTGTGGCTGTCTTCCAACTCCAATGGTATGGTGAGAGAGATTCTTCCTCAAACTAGTGGTCAAAATGCGAGTAATGCTTCTTCTCTCTTATGAACTTGGATCATCAGTCATCCTTCTTAGTTCCATATGAAAGACGACAACATCATTTGATTAACTTGAACATCGAAGAAATCTTATCGATAACTCTTGTTTTAATTTTTTTTTATTAACTTGAATATCGAAGAAATCTTATCGGGAACGATATATACTGTTTCATCAGCTACAAATAGATAATAAAAATATTATTAATATCTAAATTATTATTTGATGATGATGTATCCAACTTATTTATCTTCCTATCTCATGTAAGATTTACGAAATCCTTGGGAGGTGTATGTATCAAGATCGTTCTTCACCACCTCCTTCAGAAGCCATGGGCAAAACAGTAACTTCGACCTATAGATATTTTTCGCACCGAGTCCACACAATTGCGTGTACCCCCTTTTGGGCCCCGCCATCGACACGGTTGAGATAGTATCGTTTGGGAACCCCTATGCGTATATCTTTGTTCCGAGGGTGGAAGCAACGCACGTAGTTGTGGTAAACTCACGGACGGTGATACGACCGCCCAAACGAGTGGACAAGGGAACCCGAAGAGACGGCAAGTGAGGTTACCGCATCCACCCACCCCCCGATCTATAAAGGCGCTCCTGGGGGAAGACTTAGGGTTTCTCGTAATCTCTCTTCCGATCTTTTCCCATGGCGGCTTCTGATGTTGAGTTCCGCTGTTTCGTCGGCGGTCTTGCCTGGGCCACCGACGACCGCACCCTCGAGCAGGCCTTCAGCCCCTACGGCGAGATCATCGAGTCAAAGGTCGCGATCTCCTCTTGATCCATCATCGTTCCTAACCCTCACCCTTCTTCCTAGATCTTAGATCTTAGATCTGAGGGCTTTTGTTTGCGTTTCTGGATGCAGATCATCAACGACAGGGAGACGGGGAGGTCGAGGGGGTTCGGGTTCGTTACCTTCCGTGACGAGCAGTCGATGAGGGACGCCATCGAGGGGATGAACGGCCAGAACCTTGACGGGAGGAACATCACCGTCAACGAAGCCCAGAATCGCCGAGGCGGCGGCGGCGGAGGAGGAGGAGGCTTTCGTAGCGGCGGAGGCGGTGGCTACGGCGGTGGTGGTGGTGGCTACGGTGGTGGTGGTGGGTACGGCATGGGCGGTCGCCGCGAGGGAGGCGGGTACAGCCGCGGTGGAGGCGGAGGTGGCTACGGGCGTGATCGCGGGTACGGCGACGGCGGGTCCCGCTTCCATAGAGGAGGAGGCGGCGGCGGCGGCGGCGGCGGCGGCTTCTCCGAAGAGAACTGGAGGAACTGAGGCGTTCGTCGCCGTAGTTGGTCGTTTGGTCGCCGCAGTTATCTTTTGGTCTCAGCAGTTGTCTTGGTTGTGGGAAGACTAGTTGTCCTGCTTGTTTTCTTACAGCTTGCGAGTTTTGATCTTATGTGGTTTGGTGTTGGCAGTTTAAGTTCAAATTTCATATTCATTTCTATAAAATAATTTGATTAGTTTGCTCTTAGAAATCATTATTTTCGTAGAACGATTGCTTATTTAACTTTCTTTTCGATAAGTTTCATCGAAGAGATATATATGTAGGCAAAGTTGACATGTATTTGTGCGTCAAACTCCTGGAACTAATGATCAAATAACAATTACAGAGTCTGTTAACAGTAGATATCAATTAAATCTATCAATAATCTACTCCTTTGTAATGAATCGTTCCTTCCAACAGAACTCAACCATGGCATGGAGATTTGGGTTCTTTTTCGTACTTCAAAAACCCTTTTACCATACCACCGTTGACATTTCGGAAGCAAAACAAAAAACTCATCGTTTTGGAATGATGTTTTATCGTCTTGGTACCTTGAAAAGATGTACACTCTTCACAAGCCCCTTACCCACCTCCCCCACCCGTTTCAATGCATCTGTCGTCTCCGTGCAGCTCGCATCTTCTCCATCTCGACTACGTTTCTGCAAGCACTAAGTTTAGTGTCCAATTAGATAAAATTAAAAAGACTGTTCGATTTATTTTCCAATTATAAACAGACTTACACTTGAAACTTTTTTCTCCCATGTCAGACCGATTGCATCACCTCCAAGAGAATCATGCCAGACTTTGAAGGTGTTTGGAAACTCTCTCTGCAGATCAATTAGTAAATGGTAAACATGTTTATCTGGACCCTAGGGCTCACGATAACGAGTTACGAAGCTTTACCTTCAGATCCTCCAGAAAACATCTGGTTGGGTCAAAGTTAACCATCACCTTGTTCCTTGCATCCTCCAAGCTTTGCACCCCACCACCGAGGATCATGTACGGTTGGAAATCCTTGCTTGCTTTCCCACGTATCACTTGCTTCCCTGCAAGTGTCACAAATGGAATCTGCTTTAAAAAGAAGCAACAATGACAGCACCAAGTTTCTTGATCCATATACACAGAGAAACTAACCACAGTTCATCTCAGCTGGAAAAAGGAGGTGTTGAGGATTAGAAAGCTTATTATGATGGAGAAGAACAACAGCGTCATAGGTGTTCAGAGGAGTCCGGAACAGACACTGCAATCCAATGCAACAACAGATGGCATGACCATTGTTCGAATTCAAAAAGACATTGTGGGGAAGTTAATTAAAGGCTAATGTGTTTTTACCTCCCATGTGTAAGGACCATCAGCACCATGGAGAATGAGATTCGTCAAAAGGTCAGCACTACTTTGCGCATACGAGGAAATGCGCTTAAGCACCTTTTCCAGTGAAGACGATGAGGCACAGGAATCATCACCAACATCAGAACCAGTAGTACTTAAATGACAAATACACATAAAATTGGAACAAAAAGTAGTGCTAGAATTGAAGTACGGTGACACTTACATGCAGATTACGAACTTGAAGAACTAATTTTCTAACATAAAGTTTGAAGCCTAGGACAGATAACAAATGACTTGATCTAAAACAAAGGTCTTCCTTTATCTTGATAACAAAGTTCTTACTGGGACAAGGGGTTCACTCAGTAGCTACATGTATTTAAATGTACAATGATAGTCAAACATCAGCAAGGTCCACCAGAATTAATCAGGCGTGACATTTACATAGACCGAGGCTATTTTTGAATTACACATTTAAGTTTATTGTAATAAATTTACAATAAACCATCGAAGGAGAAAGAGTTTTTTAAATATCAATCTATAAGAACAATGGAGATATTCAAAACTATTAAAACTACAAAGGAAATTAGATACTGAATCACACTATGAAACTTTAGAAATAAGTAACTGAGGGAGAATAAGATGTGAAATGAGTATTTCTGATAATCATTTTTTGGTTAAGGCAATTAACCAAAAAGTAAGAGAGAAGAAAGATTTGCAAAATATTTTTTATTGATTTTCAAAAAAACTTATAACAGAGTTCCTGGAGACTTGATATGGTGAGTTTTATAAAAGATAGGTATATACACTAGACATATTGATGGCATAAAAAATGTCTGTTAGAGTCTACAATTCAGCTGGAGAAAATAGCTTCATCAAACATAAGCAGCATGCATCTTAAGATACAGGTGCCGAAATCAAATTGCCACTGAATATTGGTAGAAAGTTATGTTCAGGACTCAATGCTATATATATAGACCTCAATCCCCAATCAAAGTATGTCAACCGGAAGTTGTGGGTGTCTGCTAAAACATCATTTACAGCTACAATACTAGAAGAAATGCCCACTGTCCGTTGTGTATTAAAACAAGGCAAAAGAGATGAATTACTTGGCAGCTGCATGAGTTTGTCTCATGTGCAATATGGAAGTCATATCTTTCACTGCTAAGCTCAATCAAACAGAAAAAAGAGAAAACCATACCAAACCACATATTAGCAAACAATCAGGATCAGATTAGAAGTTCAGTACAAATATGATATGAGTAATAACATTTGCAATGGTATCTTCCAAATATACCCAACCCCAAAATCAAGAAAAAAAATTTAATATACTAGTGAATTAATATGCCAATAAGTGCATAATCGAGGAAATCACTCACTGATCTGTTTGGTGAGGATCTGGTCCATGCTTCAGATGCTTTATCATATGGTGCAGCCAGGAACATAGCTGGCTCGATATTTTGAGCATTTTCTTCACAAGATTTTCTGCTTAACATGAAGTTTTCCTGCCAGATAAAGTAACAGCATTGCTCATCATATGTCAATATTTGATTTTGTAGTCTACTCTTTTTTCATCCATAATAGAAACATGTCAAACGTTGTTTAACTAATTACATCTATCTCTTTCTCATCTTTCGGAGTGAAGTCCTCATTTATGTCAACTATCAAAGGAGAGAAGGCCCAATCGTAGTTTGATAGCATCCGCAAAAACCTATAATTCAGTTTGAATAATTAGTAGAATGAATAATAAAACCATGTGGAGAAAGATAGATGGAGCCACTATGTTAAAACATAAAAAGAATAAAATTTTTAATGACTAATAGGTTGTGAGGCTATTTAATTCTTGTTATTACTTATCACAAAATGTACAAGTTTTATCATATTCAATATTACATATTTAAAATATTTGTATTGCCATACCTGTGCCATTACAATATACTTAAAAAATGATGTATCAGTGTATTTTTGAATCATGTATTTATGACCCTTATCCATGTTTATACTTTATATATACTGATAAACCATGGCTCGCAGGTAGAACATGGCACTTATCTAGTAAAATGATCGACTACAAGAATTGAAGTCCAGATGATGATAGAATAACCATTTGGATGTCATAAATTAATAAAGGAATTGTAGTGGCCAAAATGTTATGACATAGTCCTGGCATTTAAGGGAGTTCTTCCATAGTCAAATATTCACCAGAGAAACAAGAGGGACCATGTTAAAAACACTTCATAGGCAATATGCGCCTCAATGGAAATTAGCACAATTGGTAAAGCAGAACCCAGCAGTTAACAAGGTCATGTGTAACAACACCATAATCAAAAGCCATATACCCCATAACAGTGGCCTGAATGGTGTTCCCATGTTCAAAAGTAAAAGCAAATACATGCTATTGTTTTAACAAATTCAGAAAGTAACAATAACCAAAATGTGTGCGAAGAAAATTTTCTCAGGATAAAAGACAAAATATACCTCAAAAAACCTGTGACCCTTGAGCAAGGAGCATGAAAGGGAAATGGCTTCAAGAAAAGGTAAGCAACTACCAATTCTATTGCCTCCTCTGCCAAAAATGAAGAAAATAGATGTGCAGAAACCCAACGTTTTGCAAGCCTTTGACACCAGGGAATAATAAAGAAGACAACAATCAGATATAAAAGAAAACGATTTGACTTTCTCATAAAATCAATTCAAATTTTAAACCACCAGAAATCTCACCTAACAACTGGGCCATATGTGGGATAACGGCCATGTAAACCATTTATCATACTGGAATGCTGGCTCCGTATAAGCAATTCCTTATCTACCGATGAAGTACCTTTTATTTTATCACTTCCACCTAGGGAGCATTAGATGCATAAAGAAAACGCAATTGACATAACAGCAAGGAAATAAGTTGTCAAGATTAGACACACTACTCAAAAGTCAAACCTTGGTTTCTCAACATGTTCAATCCTTTCTCATGCATAATCCTAAGACAAAATGAATATCCGGACATAAGGACATTCACTTCATCTTCCGTAGCAATGCAAAGCGCACCCGAATGCTCCTGTAGACTGCATAATGATAATTAAGGCAACAGGATAAAAGAAGCTACAAGTGGTAGATCTTCCAAAAGAATATCTGTTTCTCTACCTTTCACCAATTTTTAGCAAAAATGCAGATTTAGTCTTCTCAATAGCTACACGGTCCACAGGCCAATTACCTGATCCCTCTAACTGCACATGATGCAAAAAAAAAAAAAAACCATGGGATAAGCAATAACTAGGCAGAAAGCATCATGACCATATTTCTCACACTAGCTACAGACTCAAATATTAAGAGAAAACCAATAAGAACACTTCATATGCATGTTGCTCAGAATGGCTAACATAACAAATCACAAGAAAAGCTTACAAGTTTATTGATGATTTCTTAGAGAGAATCTTTTTTATGATCAAATCTCATATTTTCTAGATAAAAATGCCATTATATCGAGACTATCAGAACAGTTAGATGAATCATCATCAATAACTTGACCGTCAAGTGTTTTTTGACTTTCCAAAATCCGGATATTTTTTACAATATTATAGACTCAATCACCAGGCTTGATCAGACGAGTTCACAAGTACTTGTATATAGCTTTAGATGACGGCAATGATGACTACTGTTGTTACATCAGAAAAAAGGCCAAAGAGTACCAGAGTTTCAATACCTGAATCATAACATCTAGTGATTGAATACTGGTTGTGGCCAGCTTTGATGGTTTTTTGTTAACACCCTTTTCATAAGCCAGTGGATGAGGTTGAGGAGGAAACACAGATGTATGTCTTAAGGCTACATGCAAAAAGTCATAGATTATAACATGATGGAGAACAAGAAAAGAAAACCTGTTTATTTTTATAGTAAAAGTTGCATAAGATCAAAACAACGAAGACTGAGATCAATTAGTTGCACAAAATAAGTCCAAAAGATCCACCAGACTCCTTACCGATAACACTTGGTTTGACAGAAAAAGATACGAGCAAAAGAAAGTTGAAAAAGATTAAAACAAGAAAATAAAAAGCAGGACTAGCAGTACAAGCTGGCAGATCACCATAAAAAAAAAGCTGACAAAACCAATGTAAAGTGCAGTTGTACTTCAAAAGACAAAAGACAACAAGGTAATTAATTTGCATAGCACTAACTTCAAAAGGAATGCTACTATGAAGCAAAATAAACCAAGATAAAGAAATAAACAATTTTTAGAATCATGAAACTGAAGACCACAACACAAAATTGAGGCCCACAAACATTAAAGACAACTACGACCGACAATCATGAATTTTATAATAAGATACATGATGACACTACATCAAGACATGTATAAGACTGAAGACTGCCGATGTATTTCCACTTAAGGATTAAAATACAGTCTTGATACAAGCTGGCATTTACCAATCCAATGGCTAACCAGGATGTGTACTGGGCTATTTTGCCTGGTCAGATCCGTTAAGGGGGCTGTATCACCCAGCAAGCTTATGATACTGGTCATATCAGCTGGTAAACAGCATAATGTCGAATGGTACTGGATGATAAGCTTATTGTTCGGTCTCCACATTCTTTTTCTTTCTCTTTCTCTCCTTTCTCTTGGTCCCCTCTTTCGCTCTCTCCTCCACCTCCCACTGCAGCAACACCACCACATCATCCTCGTTGTTGTGTCGCCGCTGCTTTTTACTACTCCCCATCACATCATCACTGCCACCTCCATCACCACTGCCTCCCTACCTCCTAAATCTCCTCTTCCTTCTCTGATCGGAACTATAGCAATGGGTACCAAAATATAGAATCTTGTTTCCTTTTACTTGATAATAGACAAAGGCTCATCAACATAGGAAAAATCTGGTGAGGATTGAGAAGCTAACATGAGGAAAGCTTATGTCCTAGATGCTCTATGGTGCGTAACCTTCTAGCAAAGTCTAGCCTTGACACAAAGAGACTAATTGGGAATGTGTATAAAAGAGTTTCTGATCAGCTCAATATTTTTAAATTTTAATTTTAAGAGTATCTTGGTGAAAATTATAGAAACAAGTTGTTTTTAAATTTGCTAGCCATTATAAACAGCAAAATATATGAAATTAAAAGCATGGTTTAGTATACTAATCAGACTGCTAGTTACGTACTAGTATTTACCAACCCAACCAAATATTGGTATTGGAATATATACCCCTAATACATTATTTTTTTTATTTTTTTTATTTCTACATAATATAGGGCAGTATACATCAGTATACAGCTCAATATTTTAATATTGTCCCAGCCTGATAGATTATCGAGACAGGTATCAAATTAATATTTAAAGCTATAATTGAAGCAAATGCCATCAATACTATATTTATAGAAATCAATGATCTAACACACTAGAGGCTATATACATGCTAGCTGATAGTATATTTGTATTGACATTAGATTTCAAACAATTAAATAGCAATGCTCAATTGGTCCTTTTATCTGTTTGCACGAATCTTAGTGTCATAACAAGGTTCCTACTCTTGTGACTTGGGTGACCAGTTCATGGAAATACTTGAAGAAAAATTGTATATATTGACCTCCCCAAATCTTACATTGGTGGAAGTACTCTTGTGCACTCAGCCACTCTTTCCAACTCTTTTGCATATCTAAATATTTTTCTTCTTTTATGTGATTGTTGCCCTTACATTTCTTGAGAAAGAGCATATCAGTTGACCATTTAGTTGTCATGCCAACTTTGGTCGTGAAATTTATCCTCATGTCCACAATGGTGAGACCTCAATCACATGGATGCCATTTTACCACAACACATTGGCTTTCTGGTGAGGCTCATTTCTGGTAACATAGTTTACATGTGAAGATTACTTTTTGACTTGAAGTACACAATTTGTGTATTTGATCCAATGTTCATCTTAAAAGTTTGCTGAAAAAGAACTCAATGATGACTGAGGTTGCAATGTGCCTGATACCTGGTTTCATACTCCACCAACCCACTTTCACATGTAGCCACCCAAGGAAATCCATAGGAACAATAAAGTGCCCATGTTCATTGAAGTTTTAACTTTTAACCTAAAACTCGCCCACATTCTATGCTTTCAGATGACCCAGCATAGTTCAGTCCTTCACCAGCTGAAATGAGTAATTTTGGCTTTCAGAATGTTGCAAAATTGGTGGCTTCGTGGAAATTATTTTGTGCACATCATGGTGGAGGAAGGCCATGGAGGACAATCGAAATTGCTGGAGGCAACAACAAAAGTGATATCTGTTTCCTTTCTTGCATTGGCATGCTTGTGTTGCCATGGTGGCAAGTCAAACCATGCCAAATTAGATACCAATGCCAGCAGCTATAAGGCATACCACCAATGAGGAACTCCTTATAGCAATCGGTCCAATGCAACACCATGCCCACATCACCTATAGCCACCGACCAAAGACACCATCCTACTCTTGTTATTGAATTTCTGGACAGCACAAGCTACATGCCATGCCAAGCTGTGCCATGCCACGATGAACCAGTACCATGCCATGTCCAACCAGTGCTCGCCATCTATATTATAGAAAGCCAATTTTAGCTAGTTTTAGCTGGCACAACCCACGCTATCCACATTTAAAAGCTTAGGCTATTCTACTAGATCACATCTGTAACAACCAAACTGGTATTACACCATCTAAGTCTTTCAATTGTGGTTCACATCAACAAGTCTATGACCGGAATGATCAACTATCACTTATTCAGTAGTAAATGAAAAGACAAGGAAAGCTCAATGCTCACACTGGGTACAAGCATTGGAGAGATGGATAAGCTAAAAATAAAAAGAAAAATATCAGCATTATAAAAGCTTGCAAATTAACTTTGCTTAAGATGAGATGAAACCTGGATCCAATGGCTGCACACTAGATATTCTCAGAGGAATCTCCTCTAGAAGCCGCAACCTCTTAGATAAAAGCTCAAAAGCTTCTAGCAGAGCTCCAGAAGAAGACTCAGGATCTACCAATCAGGGGAACAAAATCAAAACAAATGAGAAAAAAATTGCACAAAGATAAAAAAGGAAAAAAAAAACACTGCAGTAAAAGGGAAGTCATATATAGATATTAAAACAACACAACAATAGGCCAATAGCAATCTGACCTTTACCACTAAGTTTCAGACAAAAATCCAGCTGATCAACTATATGAACTACGTCATCCTTCGTCAGAAGAAAATGCTTAGCAAACAAATACTCGCAAATTCTTTTAATTATTAGATGTCTCGCCCATGGTTCACATTCCCATACTGTAAGCAAGCACAATAGTTGTAACTAAGTTAGCAGTCATCATGCTAATCCTGACCAACATTACAGATATAACAACAACAATAAATTAGAAGCTACAAGAAATGTAAACATAAGATTGCCTGTGCTTTCTGCAATTGTCCCATCTCTAAATCTCCTAAGTTCTGCTTTCTCTCCCCAGAATTTTCTGAACTTCATAACCTGAAGGATTGTAAAAAGGGAAAAAATCATTACCCTGTAAACTGAAGAAGAAAACAAGAGAACAATCGTATATCCATATGATTTCAATGGAGACAAGGATAACGTTTTGCCTCTTCTTTATTCTCAGGGTTTGGACCAATATCAACCACTCGGAAGCTCTTCTCTTGGGAGCTGACCAACACACCAACAAGCATTGGCTCATTACCAAAGTTTGAGAAGCCCTGCAATTGTGAATTTACCATTTGAACTGCAAAAGACAGTGATTAAAAAGAAACAGACTAGTAGCTGCATGTGCATACATCTTCTACATTCCAGTCTGAAGGTGTGCTTCTCCATATCACACGTACGAATCTTGCTCTATCAGTTAGCCCTTGTTGCAACAGAGAGTGGACATCTTTTTCAGATATCCTCCAACATTCATCATCCATGCAATAGTTTGACGAGCAAATTTTGGAATTTCCTTTCAAATTTATCCTGGAAATGGGCAAACATAAGTAATAGCAACCAAAGAACTACATTTTCCAATTATCTAAAAAGAAAAGTTAGTCAAGGCTTGCTTATAGATTTTTAAAACTGGGCAGTATTGTTTTCTTAAAAGCTCAAGCAAAATTCATACTAACTGCGAAAGGAAAAACTACTAATATAAACCTATGACAATTCAGGTAGGAAATTTTCAGAGATTTGAATAGACCATTTAGGCTGCCTCTGTTAAATGCTCATATTCATTCAGCCTAAAGTCTGAACATAATCAATCATAACAAGCTTCACAATCCCCACACAAATCTAGAATTTGTTCATATTTGTTAGTAAACATAAGTTCTTTTGCTTCCTCATCAACGGTGCATGCGAATATGCAGAAACAAGAAAATCAAACAAGAGTATACTTCCTTTTGTTGGGGATAAAAGACTCCACCATCAATCAGAGGCACCTACCAACTATTATTCCTAGTGTCTCCATCCATAGAATCAATTTTGTGAAAAGCATAGTTAGTGTATAGCCATGCATCAAGTTAACTAACAAAAACAGAGTTACAATCTTAAGTTCTAAGCATTGTGATATAAGAATGTACAGAGAAAGGTGTGAACCAACAGTGATGAGCTGCACAGTGATACTAGTTTTAGGAATAAACAGATATGCAAATTGCATTTGCAACATAACATTAGTATGCAAAACTCACAAATCACTCTTAGTTACCATTTCAAGCAAATGGAACGCATCATATAAGTTACATAAATGCAGGCATTACTAAGATACATAATATTTTTGTTAAGTATATTAAATCTTTTTAGCTAACCATTGGTCATTTTATCATTAAAACTTCTTTATGATTCTTTATTTACTCACAATATAAAAGAAAATACAATGAATGATTTGAACTGTATCTAACTGCAAAATTACCTTAAGCAACAATCAAACTTAGCAGGAAAGTCCACCTTGGTCAAAAAGACCTCTTCAAATCCACCACCTCTGCATTTGTCAATAGAACTAAGCATCCAAGAAGCCTCGTCTCGAAGCTGAAAGACCAAGCATGGTAATGTAGATTCTCGGAGCCTCCAGAAAAATAGCAAGTTGAAACAAAAAATTGAAAATAAACACTGGCTAAGAGTAAATGTAAAACCTCCTCAAAAGCTGTCCTCGTCAGACGAAAGAACAAGTTGAAAGAGCAAGATGAATCCAAAAATATGATATCGAAAGATTGCAAGAACTGATTCATATCCTGAAACATTCCAGCCAGAAAGTTACTAAAGTTTATGTAACAGAACATGCAAGCAGAAATTCTTTTATGAGGATGCAATGGCCACCTAATTTGAACATAAAAGGGGAAGATATTTAACCCTGATAGAAGAGTTAATTAACTAGCCCGATAAATCTAAAGAAACTAGTTCGAATATGAACAGCATCGTAGCATGTAACAGGATGTCAAGACATAAAGACAGAAGCAACAAAATACAATCCACGCACCTCCTTGGATATGTTACATTGACCTCGGGGCTGAAGACAAAGGCCCTTGGCCATCAAATTTGAAGTTGCTGAGAAAAGAAATGAATAATAGCTCAGTGCTTTAAGGAGCACATCAGACAGTTAAGAAATTAAGAGCCAGTTTTTCTGTCACCAAAATCATGAATTTACTTTTTCAGAGAAATCACACCAAAATCATGAATGTCAATGGAGCCATAACCCAAAAACTAACTCAAATCTAAAACGAAATCTCACTTATGGATCCTCCTTTTGAAGCCAATAAACTTATGAGTAGAAATAGATCCAGATCTACACCCAATAATGTGTAAGTACAACACCCATAATGCATCTGACCTTAAATTTTAGGTACAAAACCTCATTTAGGATCCATAAATGTACTGGGTATAGATTTAGATCCTTGGTGAATCCAACCCAATAAAAGTCCTAGTCTTTTACCAAGTCCTCGTCACAAGTCACATATCTATAAATTTAATTGATTGTGGAACCAACTCCAGCTCATCTACTAAATATATAGAATTCAATCCGAAAAATTATTATCATTATGCCTTAAAAAGCATACATATCCACAACAGATTTTCGTTTAAGAACAAAGAATTAAAAGTATAAAAAAATGAACTACGAAGACTAGGCAGTTAACTGAATATACTGTGGTGACAGATGGTGATGGAGAATCAGTGAAACAGAGAGCTGAGTCATGTACCAATAAATTTCAATGTGACACGGAAAATCTGCATCCTGTTCATTGACTTGGTTATAAGATTTCCTCCAGATTCTACAGTAAGGTACGACAATATGACAGCTATCAAGTAACCATTTAAGCAATTGTGTGTATAGATGGAGCTCCTATTCCGAGCCCAAACCTGCAGTGTGAAATCAAGGTTATTCATCTAAAATTGATGGAAAATTTTCTACTAATTGAATGATGATTTTGTCGTAGCAGCATGTAAAGTACTTGTCAACTTAAACAAGATAGATCCAATTTAAAAATGGTCAGGAACCTCTGGTTTAGATGATTAAATAGTCTTAAAACTGGAATAAACACTCTGAACTTTAAGCAATCCATATTTGCATCACTGAACACATGATACTTACTTTGAGCAAAAGCAGAGCTTCTTTCAAACTCTTCCATTCATGAAAAGCTTTCCTCACAAATTCTGAGTTTTCTTCCAAGAACATGTCCTCCAATATACTACTATTGTACTTCGGAGTTGCTTGAGTTAGACCGCATTCTGTAAAGTCATGTATGATCATGTCATTAAAGCCTAAGCAGTGATGAGATTTTATAGTTCTAACGTATTAGTGAGTTACAGATAATGAAACTTGTGAACAATCCATGAAATCAGGTTCATGACAAGCTGATGAAAGATCTTACCTTGAGTGAATGCACGTACATTGTTCCGTGTCAAACTCAACTTTGAAAAAGTAAATAAAGAAGTTGCAGTTGGAATTATCCGAATAAAGAAGTCAGAAAGTTCTGCAGACTTCACCACTGCAGCACCAACAAGGACCATGTCATCTTCCACCATTATATTCCCGAATAAATTATAACTCAGGAATTACTATTCATGTTGAGGAGGGAATAAAACTAGGATGTTTGGATATCACAACAGAACCTGGAAAGACGATCAATACAGGTTTACGGGCCTCGTTCTGAAAGCTTGACCATCCAATCTTTCGGACCACAGGGCATGTTGTCAAGCTTTTCTCGATCACGCGGAGGTAAAGGAGCCTTTTAGCGTGGTACCGATGGTTCAAGTAATCCTTCTCGTGGAAGCATTCCTAAATACAACAACAATATCTGATTGCAGTACCCAAAAAACAAGTCGCAAAGCACACGTACACACATAACAAGAACGCTTAAAAATCTCTTTCCTCACCTTGGGCATCCGAACTAAAAGGTCGACGTTGATGTCTGGCTTCGCGACGGATCGAATCGAGTGGCTGCCACCAACTTGGATGGATTCCGGGCTCTTGAACGTAAAGGATAGTTTCTTATCGGTGGGCACGCCAAGGTCTGCCACGAATTTGGGAGCCGCGTCGGCGCTGACCAGCTGCTCCGGGATCGACTCGATGGCATCGGCGACGGAAGAGACAGCTCGGTCTAGGGTTTCAATAGCGGAATCGTCGAGTATAATCTCTTTCAACAGCTCCCCCACCTTGAAATCGAGGGAGTCCATCTCGACGACCACCTCGTCCTCGGCGTGGTGGGAGCGGCGAGGGAAGGTTTTACGGAAGGCAGACAGGCTTAGGGTTTTGAACGTAGTTACTATACTGAGACAGGACCCGCCGGTCGGACCGGAAGAACCGAGGACTGGACTTCCAACCGGCTCGGTCCAATCTATTTGTGAAAAGACCGAAAAGCCTCAAAGATCTATAGAATTCAAATTTATGCTCGTTTATTATATTTTTCACAATTTATTTTTTTTATTTTATTTATTTTGTATAACATTTTTCCTTCATTTGTGCATTAATACTTATTTATTTCTTTTGTATTTAAAATATCTTGATTTGAATTTATGCTCGTTTATTATATTTTTTTCTCCATTTTTTCTTAATTTTATTTTATTTGTATGACATTTTTTTGTATTAATCTTTATCCAAAATCTATTTTTAAATTTTTAATTTAAACATTAATTTCTATTTTTTTTCATAATTTGTACAGAATCTTTATCCAATATCTACTTTATTAAAAAAATTAATTTATCCAAAATCTTTATTTTATGCTCCTATATTTTTTGCTAGTCTTTTCATTTAATTATGTATAACATTGTTTTCATTTGTTCTCTATCTCAAATCTAGCATTTTTGTTTTTTCTTTATACATTAATCCTTTTTTGATGCTCATCTATTTTTTTTATAATGCTATTTTTTTGTTTTATTTATTTATCTATAATATTTTTCATTCACACATTAATCCCTATATCGAATCTATTTTTTTTATTTATACATTAATCTCTAATTCATAGATAATTATGAAAATAAAAAAATCTCATGTATTAATCGAAATTTTAAGTATGTGTTTGTTCGTCTAATTTTATGTGAGGTTATTTCTATTTTTATTTATTTTGGTATCATTTAATCGTGTGTAGTATTTTTTTTTTTCTCTTCATTTATGCATTAATCTATATTTCAAATCTAATGTTTTTGTATCTATCTATTTATTTAAACATCAATCTTTTAGACCTCCTCATTGCATTCTAATTTCAATAGCAAAATCGATTACGATAGGGGGTATTGTAATGCGTTTAGATGGTTAGTGAATTAATTTGTAATGAATACACCACGAGATGGATTCATAGGAGAAGAATGGATTCCTTTAATCGATTAATGGTTTTGTTGTGCTCGATGTTGATGTATTTTTTTTTTAAATCAAATATTTAAAATTTTTCCAATATTGAAGAGTCTCTCTATAATCATATCTTAAAAATATATATAAGAATTTATTTTAGAGCAATATTCTTATCAATCCTCTGCTTAATAGCATCAAACACCATGTGAAATTTTCATTAAAATTTATGATATATTTAGTTTATTAGTATATTATATGATAAGAAATATATTTAATTTCAAGGTTAAATAAAAATATATAGTGTCAATGGTAAGCGACGAAAATGAGTTCAGGGCTTTATAATAAATTGTGAAACTTTATGTCTTAATTAGTCTGACATAATTTGAACTTGTATATATAAAGTTGTTGAGATAAAAACAATGAGATCCCAATGTACCATCTACATGAAAATTGAGGAATATAAGAGGTATTAATAGCGTAAGATGATTGAGTGCATACGAGTTAAAAAATGTAGATCATTATTAATCGTATTGAATATAACTTTATATGTTTGAGTACAAATAGATAAAATATTATGCGGGGAGGTAGCTTTTGATTGTCTTCAACGGTCCTTATTAATTTCTTATTATTTTTATTTATGTTAGGAGACGATAGTAATGATATCTATATTAAAACATAAGTATATACCAAATAACTTTGATTTGTATTAATATTTGATGAAATTATAAAAATAAAAAAATATTTTTTGTACTGTTAAAACTACTGAAAATTCCATATTTAATTTCCTAGGCATGGAGATTTAATCAATAGCTCATAACAAAAATAGAAAACAACAATTTAATTTTCATTATTTGTAGTTTCAACATTACAAGTATATTAGGTTCTTAACACTCGTTATACGTTATGCCTGCAGACCACCGGAACGGAGGCGTCTTTCAATTTATTTTGACCCTCTGTTCATCTAGAAGCGGAAGCTGACCCAACCACTTCGCAGCTGACGATGGTCTTCTCTTCAATAAGGCGGCGATTCCTTCATCGTGTCGCCGACTGGAAATCGTCCAATATTCTTTGCTACGTCCTCGATCAATCCTTGATTGCCCTAGAAGCTGTCGGGAAATGACGGAGATCGAGCTCGTCGTCGACCCTAAACCCCAACAGAACGGCGACACCGGTCGGAACCCTAACGGAAGCCCCGGCGTTCCGATCGCCAACCCCATCGTCGACGTCTGCTCCGCCTCCGCCTATGGCGACCTGGAGAAACTCCGGGGCTTCGTGGAGAGGGACGGGCAGTCGGTTTCCAACCCGGACGGACATGGCTATTACGCCCTACAGTGGGCTGCGCTCAATAACTTTCCTGATGTCGCGCAGTACCTGATCGAGGTAGGCGATTCGGCGGCTAAGTTATGGTTTTTTACTGTTCTTGGATGGGTTGGATTGAAAATCTTGTTGTGACCTCTTTTATTTCCGAAGCATGGTGGAGATGTGAATGCCGCTGACCACAGGAGGCAGACTGCTCTGCATTGGGCTGCGGTACATGGGTCGATTCCTGTGGCAGATGTGTTGGTTCAGAGTGGAGCTCGGGTTGAGGCTGCCGACATTAATGGTTACCGGGTAACTCCCTATCTAGATGCCCATGAATATGTTTGTTAGGCGTTGGCTACCAACGTAGTGTCTTACTCACTCCTTGTTGAGTAACATGATCCGTCTCTGATTTATTTTGGATGATGTGGTTAGTTTGTTTTCATATAAGGATACAAGGGATTATAACTGGTTAAGCAAAGCATTTGATGTTGCAAGATTTTAGGAAAGCTGTCTTTGTCTCCAGATTAATACATTTTATGGTTTCTGTTTTGCAGTAGCTGTTGACTTTTGACCATGACTTTACATTTTTACTAATCAAACATTTTGATTGGCTTATTGAATCCACGGTTCCAATGCGGAATAGCAAACTTAAGTCATTATATTTGTCAAAGCTCCATGGTGGGAAAAGATCAATGCAGTCAATCCCAAATAATAAAAACATTTTGACTTTCTGATGTTGTTTTTTTTGTCTTGTTGATTTTAGGTCTATCAAAACCTTTGAATACACTGAAGCTCAAGCATGCATGAACCTTCCAAACTCCTTTTGTTCAGTTTTTGGGTCATGTAGTTCATGGAACTTTGACTAGCTGGTAGTTTAGCTTGTATGGTTGGAAGTTGGAACTATTCCTCTGATGCCTGGTATCAACCCATTGCATTTCATTGCTAGACCAAATCTCATATATAGTCCCATAATAGGAGTTATTGTGCCTTATAATCTAGATGGGCAATTAACTTCGGGAGATATTTTTTACTTTTCATGTATATCGTTGGTTATGAATATAACAAAGTTAGTTCAAATATTAGATAATTACCTATTCTATATCCTTTTCCCTAAAGTTAATACAAATCTAACAACAACAAACATAGACATGGGGCATACACAGACACAGACACAAACACTACATTTATATCTATTTCTATTATTGTAGGATAATGGGTGATATTTTTGTAACGTATAGTTTGAAAATTTTGATATTTGTTTATTGTGTCCTATTCTGTGATGTTATTTGGTAATGTAATACAATGGTGAGGATAAAGATTCTTTTCAAAGTTGGCCTTGGATTGGATCTCTTCTTATAGAATAATAGATGTCATGACTCATGACTATGGGATAGAATAAAAGATTTCACGACTTGTGGAATTGAAACTCTTGAATCATGGATGCCCAATCTCCGAAACACCCTTTGCATGTCCTCCCATCTTGCACATGCCTCTCTCTTGGTGGAGATTGGGTTGTACAGTGGAGATTTAGGCCGTAGTGTTGGTGACGGTTTAACTTTCAGTGTCTGGTTGCCAAGAGGTCTGACGCCGCTTTCTTATCCCCTTCTTTGGCTGTGAGTGTTGTATGCAACTGCTTCTCCTCTCTCCTCTTCCTCTTTGCATGCTCTCCGACATAGGGTGGTTGCGCTGGACTTGCACTGGACATGTATACATGAATATGTCTCCAATGTGAACTCAACAGTCAACATGTCATGTCATGTCGTGCTTTGTATGCTTATTAGATACAAATGATTGTATTTTGTTTGATGAAAGATATCCTGTATATATGGAAGTACATATACATATGCATGTCCATATACATAATACATATACATGTACGTTTGCATATCTCTTGGTGATTCCAACCTTTATTTTTCTGTGCCCTATCACTTGAACTGCTCCATGCTATCACCACCTTAGATTGTTTGATGGAAAAATCATGTAAATTATCCATATCTGCACCTTTTTCTGCCTGTTCAATCAGATTTCTTAGTCTGTTCATTGGCTCAATTTCTGCACTGAGATTTCTTGTTAGTTTTGTAATTTAAAGCTATTATTTCAAAACTTTCTTTCAGTTCTTCAAGAGTCAGGGCATGTAAATAGCCGTTATCATTTGTTCTTTGCATTACATTGACCACATCTTTATTTGTGGGTACCTTTGCGATCAGGCAGTTCATGTTGCAGCACAGTATGGACAAACATCATTCTTAAATCATATTATTGTGACGTGTGGTGCAGACTATGACGCACCAGATAATGATGGAAGGAGCCCACTTCATTGGTATGTAGTGATCTTGACATTATTATCCTATGTTTTTGTTATTAAGTTGCTTATGTAAAATATTTTTACTGTCTAGATCTCATATTTATGACAGTAGGCTTAGGAATGTAGGCAGGCTTGCTAGACTTTGCTGATTGGTACTATGTTTACAATTGAATTGAATAAGAACAAAACTTGCACTTCACCTTTGAATTTGGTTCTAATCTGTCATTTTGACCAATAAATGAACAAAACTTATACTTCACCTTTTATCCTAATGTATTTTTAAAGAAAAAGGCATGACTAGAATTTTATTATGGCATTTTTATCTAATTTAAACTTCTGTGTATGGCTTACTACTAATCTTCAAAATCTAATACACCACTCAGGGCTGCTTATAAGGGATATGCTGACACCATCAGGCTACTTCTCTTCAGGGATGCATACCAAGGGAGGCAAGATGAAAAAGGTACCTCCTCAGGGCTTTCACTTGAGTTTTCATTGTAGTACTGGTCATTTGCACGCATGAAATCGTAAAGAATATAAGAAATTCAGTAAATAAGTTTCTGATGACCTTTCTCTTGCTGTTGTGCCAATATACTTTTTGGATGTAATAATTGATGGATAGAAAATATTCTTTTGTAGCTTGTTACACTAGTTGCTTTGCGAGTAGCACTCAGAAACATATACTGCAATTTACAGTATTATATGCTGGGAATTTTTTTTGCAACTTCTTTAAAGCCTACAATAGGTTAGTTGACTTAGATGTAAATATTTAAATAAGCTTGAAGCTTCTTAAATTTGAGTGTGAGACATGGCAATTGTAATGCATAAAGACCATGTCTAACATATGTTTCGATCTTGTTTATCAATATTTTTCCCATGACTTTCTTATTTTATTTCATTTTTTGACAAAAAAACCTTTTTTATAAATCCCTATACACTAGGCACTAAAACAAAAAGAAGTCACGATATCCTAACTAATTGTGGTGCCACATGAATGTTCCCTCAAACACACACATATAAAACCCCAATCCAATCATAGGTCAGACAAAAAACAGTCAAATCTCTTTTTTTCTTTGGTCTTCCTTTTTCTCTCGCTTTACTAATCTTAATCATCTCAGCTCATCTCATCTAAACAGGACATCTATAGGCTTTCTCTCGCACTAAAATTCAACATGTTAAAACACTCCATAGTATTCTAAAATTTGGTGTTTATTGGTCAAATTTGTTATTGCCTCCTTAGAAATCTATTGCAATTAGTTTCTCTTAGCTTGATTAGAGAATCTGTGCTCAAGTCCAAGTCTCTTGTGTTTTTATATTTACTGGTCCCCAGCTTGTCATTAACAATTCTCAATTTAAAAGTTTTGATTTGATCAAACTAACATCTGAATTGAAAATCTGGAATACATCTTTTCTTCAAAGATATATTTTATTATCTTTTTTTACATTAGACATTATCAAACAATGCAACTGATTAGAATCTATTAATGCAGTTATGTAACATCTCAAGCATTATTGATTTTTCAATATGTGGCTAAAGGATTTGTATGATTACTTTTGCCACTCCACATGATTCTCATAGAGAATTATCTAGTCTGAAGTGGCTACATTTCCACATTGATATACTTGTGTTACATTTTCAAACATGATGTTTTCAACTCTGAAAGAAAGTGCAATTTGGTAGATTCCTTTTGGATATTGTTTAACATGCTCGTTTATTGACCAAGGTTAAACCTTGGTATAATGATAAGGTTACCCTTCTCTAACCAAGTGACCAGGGGTCATGAAAACAACCTATTTACTTACAGTGGCAAGACTGCTTGCGTTGACTGGTCCACATTGGTGAGAACCTTGTGCATTGGGTTTGCACCCTTTTTATATTGTTTATTGACTATTTAATCAGCTTTTCGCATGCAATTGAATTGGCCATTCCATATACATTTATATAATGCCATTGAAGTATAATTAAATTACTGATTGTGCTACAGGTTGCACACCTTTGCATTGGGCTGCATTAAGTGGCAATGTGGAGGCATGCACTGTGCTTGTGCATGCCGGCAATAAGAGTGAACTGCAGGTGAAGGATAAAAGTGGGTTTACTCCTGCTGAGCTTGCAGCTAACAGAGGCCATCGGCATGTGGCTTATGTTCTTGTATGTTACTCTCAAAAGGCTATTTTCTTCATTGTATTTATTCATAATATTTATCAATTTACCATTTGAAATAAAGCTATTTATTATTAAAGTTATTGGATAAAGTTGAGGATCATCTGTTGCTGCCATTATCACATTCCTTTCACATCATTATTCTTTTCCATTTATATGATTATGGAAATATATTATGGTTGTGCTTGGCATTTGCACCCAAAGCACCTGCGTAAACGCAACAAAACATGCGTGTTGGGGTGATATATGCATTTGAGTTGGTTGAAATTGGCTTAGTTACTATCATAATTATATCTTTTATATGGCATTTCAAAATATTATATGTGCGATTGGCAATATTTTTCCTGTGTGTACTTAATCATACCAATCATGCGTTGTTGTGCTGATTTCATTAGGAAATTGAATATTGGTTCTATTTAGTCTGGTATATGTAATCCATAGACATTATGAATGTTACTTATGCTTAGTCTACTGTGATTTTTGTAGTCCAATGCAGCAAAGATTAATGGCAGTTTGTGTGAAGACAAAATTTGTGCTGGAACGATTGGGACGACTGGATATGCTCCTATTCTTCTGTTTGTCATTATTATTCTAACCGTTCTATTCATCAATTCTGTTCTTCTAGGTGGGTTCTGCTTTTGCTAGGAGCTACTGATTGGCAACTCATTCACGTCATGCTTGCAAATCTGTTTTTTAATTGGCTTTCTATTTGTAGGACCTAGTTTTCCGAAGGTCACTGCAGTTGTTGGGCTCTGGGGTTGGACTGGTGTTTCTTTTGCAGTTGTTTCACTGATAATGTTTTATAGATGCAGCAGGTAACTTTTTATGTTGGTATACACCTGATATTTTGTCACCTTGTCTTATTTACATGGTTGTATTCAAATGGACAATGAATATGCAGGGTCATAAAATAGGGAACTGTTGAATTCTCATATACCTGCCTCATATGCATACAATCACTCAGTGGAAGGTCTTATATTTTGACTTTCTTAAGTGCTAAAAAACTTTTCACTTTTCGGGGGTTTGTTAATTGCTTTTTATGTTGATCTAAACGTCCATTTTAACAAGTTTTTTTGGACCTTGTAATGGTTTTCTTAGGTGTAGTTTTTGACATTATGCTCATACATCAGTACATAATTTGGATAGCAAGTGAATCAAATCTGTGGCCAATGGGACCAAATTGATCTTCCTAATGGTTAGGGTGGGTACGAAGCTGTGGCATGTAAGGTATAGGTTTGGTCCCACTGGTCGATTATCTTTTAAAGGGATGAAACTTATTTGTTATAGTCTGACAAGTGGTTTTGTTTTTGAAAATATAATATTATGTTATATTTGCTCTTCTTCTGCACAATCATTGATTTTCCTCAGTATCCGTCTTCATTGAATGCAGTGGTTAAGGATTTGGAGTTGCAGTTCTGTTTTTCATTTTTCTGTACTTTAGAAGTGCTACTTCACTATTATCATACTTAAAAAAGTTAAAACAGTTTCAGTAATATATAGTTTAAGACTGTACTATTAGTACCTGTCCAAACCAGCAGAACAGACAAACGCCTTTTGTTCGTGCTATCAAAGACCTCCCATCTAGAGCCTTGATTCTTAGAATGCCTCTACTTTCATGTAAGTTGGGAGAAAACATTTGGCTCTACCTTCACTGGTATATGGAATCAAGAATAAGCTATAAACCAGTGTTTTATGTTTTAGATCAGGTAGGGGTGTCTAGGTTCTGGATCATGTGACTAAGAACATAAGTACATTAACTTCTTACTACTGAAGTTCACTAGCAAATGCTGTTCATTGTGTCACAACAAAAAGATGGCCGAGGTTTGTTGTGCTGATTGGCAAGTGTCAATATGCCCCTGTGAAACAAAGTGATAATCTCACATTGACCAATTTTCTTCTTGATAACAGTATATTCATCGGACACTCAGAAGAGACACTTGTTAGTCAGTCTACTTGCACAATATATATGCAACTCCTCTCTTTGATTGCCAATTATCCACTTATGCACTATACAGCAAAATCTTGATGCTAATGTGATGCATTGTCTAATTTTTCATGTGTTACATAATTTTTATGTTCAAACTGAATTCATTAAATTGAGTTTCTACAGCAAGGATCCAGGTTATATCAAACCAAATTCAGGGAAGGCTGCAACTCGTACAAGTGTAAGCATGAATCTGTCATCTCAGATCTTGTATTGCATATTTGATAACCAGTGAGTTTGTTGAATTACTTATGTAGGTTTCAGAACAAAAGACAACTAATAAAGAATATGTAAAAGCTTACAAAGTATCTTGTTTTCTTCCTTTTTAATACGGGACGATATAAATAGTGGAGTAGGATGCATAACCAATAAATTTTTGAGGCATGATTACCATCTTGATATTCATATTCCTATGTTTCTCTATGCTCATCTATCATTTAGCCTTTCATTTGACCAATAGCTATCTTTTGCATATTGCGGTGTTAAGTTAGCTTAAAAAGGCTTTGTACGGTCATACTCTAATAAAAGCAACCTAATGTGCATTTATATTGTTAATGACTAAAAAACATTGAAGTAGATGCTATAAATTTAATATATATTGTCTATTACTCTATTAAAATAAAACTATAGTTATATTATAATAAAAGTGACTTAAGGTGCATTTGTGCTGTTTAATGACACAAAATGTTAAAGTTTGCTTAAATCTCGGATTGGTGAGGTCCTCATGCATTGGTTTTGCCCTTTAGTCTATAATAATACAAGTGAGTCATTTCAATTATATGATACTATCATATATCCAATGGGTAACTGATTTTGTTGGAATTAATCATTTTTGTGGATATGCCATTGTAAATTAGACTTGTTTTCGTTTTGGCTTCTGGACTGGTAGTTTGAATTGGATGGTTGGTTTGGCTACATCCAAATTGAACTTGAACCATTTTTTTTTTACTTTGTGGAAGCAATCATAAGCTCACGGTATTTGAGTACACAAGGCTTACTATAATTTTCATGATCCGGGCCTGATGGGCTAACTAGCCTATTAATTTTGTTTGACCTAAACCACTGGTCAAAATGTCCAAGCTGAAATTGATAGTAGTATACTCATCAGACCTTTATAAGTCAATCTTAATCTTACCTACTTTTGATGTGGGACTAATCGAGGTGTTACAATTTCCCCGACTCAAGGGCTTGACGTCCTCGTTAAGGCTCAACATAGCCTAGATCAAACCCTAATATGGTGCATGTGAGGCGTAGCCCAGTGGTAGCTCCACACCGTGATGAGTCATCTGACTTCATCCACAGGTAGTTCTTTCATACTCGAGCCCCCTTATTATGCCTAAATACTAGGTCAGCTCTGATACTAAATGTCACAATCTGAGCCTGATGGGGCAACTGACCTATCAACTTCGTTTGGCTCAAACCATTGGTCAAAATACTTAAGCTGAAGTTGACAGTAGTTCACCAATCAAATCCTTATAAGCAAGGATTGAAATATCGTACCGTACCGGAGTTTCGACATTTGCTCATATATATATATATTTTTTTTATATATAAAAGATTTTTTATATATATAAATATTTTTATAAAAGGCGATGTCGTGTCCTCGTCATATTTTATAATATATATATATATATATATATATATATATATATATATATATATATATCGCTCGATAACGAGCGGTTCGTGTATCGGTCTGTTGACGGACCGGTACGTACCGCCCATACCGGGCGGTATTATTCGAAATTGAAGACATTGCTTATAAGTTAATTTTAATCTTGTCCACTTTCGATGTGGAACTAATCAGGTGTGTTACAATCTTCCTTACTCAAGGGCTTGACGTTCTTGTCCTGCATCGGAAGTGGGCAAGACTAAGATTGACTTATAAGGGTCTGATGAGTGTACTATTATCAACTTCAATTTAGGTATTTTGACCGGTGGTTTATGTTAAACAAAGTTGATAGGTCAGTTAGCTCATTAGGCCTGGATCGTGACGTTTGGTATCATAGTATTTGGGCATGGTGAGGGGGCTCGAGTAGGAAAGGGCTACCCGTGGATGGAATCAGAGGATTCGTCACGACATGGAGCCATCGCTGGGCTACGCCTCACATGCACCATGCTAGGGTTTGATTTGGGCTATGTTGGGTCTTGACGATGATATGAAGCTCTTGAGTGAGGAAAACTGTAACACCTTGATTAGTCCCACATCAGAAGTGGGCAATACTATGATTGGCTTATAAAGGTTTGATGAGTGTACTATTATCAACTTCAGCTTAAACATTTTGACCACTAGCTTAGGTCAAATGAAGTTGATGAGCTAGTTAGCCCATCAGGCTTGGGTTGTGACAATAATAAAGAGAAAAAAAAAAGACCAATAGACATTGAGTCATGTGAGTTGGTTGCATTAGTAATTGGTGATCTTTGTCTTATAGGTGATTTCTCTACATGTTTCAATGTCAGTTGGCACCACTTTGTCTTAATCGAATCCACTTGTTATGGAGTTACATTTTTCTTTGATCTTGGTTTAACTTCTGTAATTTTAATTTCTGCAATTGGAATATCCAATAGGATCCTCTGCTGGACATTGATATCAGCAACTCATCCATTTGGAAAGGCAATTGGTCTCAACTCTGCGCTACATGCAAGGTAGTTTCTGCTATGTGGTGCTTTTTTCCCTTTTCTAGCAGTGATGCCAAATTCATGAGCAGCCAGTATTTTGTTCTCAGGGACATTAGCATTTTGTTATTTTTTTTGTTTGACATATATTGGAGAAATCTGATTCTTGTTCTTGTCATCAGATAATTCGACCTGTACGATCTAAACACTGTCCATATTGCAAGCACTGTGTGGAGCAATTTGACCATCATTGTCCCTGGATATCTAATTGTGTTGGGAAGGTGAGAATTGAGACTGTACTCAAGCATATAGTAATAAAAACACGGATTGTGGTTTAGACTTTAGAGTACATGACATGAACAAGCATGTTGTCGATCTGGTTCAGATGTTTTGGCCTGCAGGTTTTCCTTTTCTGATTGGCTTTATGATTTGAATTTTCTTTTTGTTTTGCAGAAAAATAGATGGGACTTTTTTGTTTTTGTTTGTATGGGAACATTAACAGCATTTATTGGTGCTGTCACTGCAGTTCACAGTGAGTGCTATGATAAGGGAAAAACCCTTTTTTTTATAATTAAGTTGGCATGTCCAGATAAAGCTTAAACTAACATTGTTGCATAACAGGGTTGTGGACATGGTCACCTATAATTCCGTCGTCCGAGAAATGGATTCATCTTGTAGTGGTGGAACATCCTGGTGCTATACTATTTTTGGGCATGGATGCTATTTTACTATCAGGAGTTTTGACTTTGGCAGTGGTACAGGCATCGCAGGTAATGGTTTGGTTTCATTGATTTCTTGTACAATTTTGGAATCATGAGTTGGCTGCAACCAACTTGGCATTGGTACAACTAAATGATATATGGTGATAAGTGCTGATTAAAACTTGTCTTGTGTTTTATTATAATGAACTTCTTGTAGATTTTAAAAACAGAAACATGCTTTTGAGGCCAAGGAATTGAATATAGAGTACTGGTCCATGCCGAGAGCCAGTTGTTTGATACAGTACATGGTGGTATGGATGGTATACCAGCTGGTACCTATTGGAAAAATGGAAGTAAAAGAAAAAAGCAAAGTCAATGATGAATAGACAAAAGAAACTAGTAGACTAACCTCTTATGACTAAAAGTCAAATGCCAGAATAGGAATGGTTGACTGAAATCATTTCTAATGTAGCACAAGTCCCAGGGTAGAGAACCTTGTGATTTGCAATATCATTTTTTTGTTTACTATGGATATCGAGCCACCATAGTTTTCCATAAAACCAAAATACATCAACAAATCAGTTGATGATTGGCATACCCTTTCTCTGCAATCATGGACGTCTACATCTTATCATGATTTGTTTGGAAGTCAGACAATTTTACATGAATGGGAGTAGTTTGTACACCCTTTAAACTGATATCCTTGTCTTTTATGCAGATAGCACGAAATATTACCACGAATGAGATGGCAAATGCTGCTCGTTACTCGTACCTTCGAGGACCAGATGGACGGTTCCGCAATCCTTACAATCATGGTTGTCGTAAGAACTGCACGGATTTCTTTATTCATGGATACATTAATGATGATGAAGTAGCTTGGCCCTCACTCCAAGAAGCTCAAATTGCTTAGAGGTAGCTGCTTTCTTTTTGCCTTCCTTGTCATCCGATGAGTCCTATCTGATTAGTTTCTACAATTGCTTGATGCCAAAGGCTGGGCTTGCTTGACGAGCAGACGG
Organism: Musa acuminata AAA Group; assembly: GCF_036884655.1. NCBI lineage: Eukaryota > Viridiplantae > Streptophyta > Magnoliopsida > Zingiberales > Musaceae > Musa > Musa acuminata. The sequence goes on from NC_088351.1 coordinate 39,095,926, forward strand.
CACATATATGACTGATGTGTGAGTCTGTACTCTGTACGATAGGTTCCATGGAAAGTCGAGCAATGAATTAAACAGATCCAGTGTTTCTTGTAATAGGGGAGAAGAAGCTCATCGCAACCCATTCTCAGTGGAAATTGTTGATGTTATTGAATGTGCAAATGTAAATTAACAAAAGATAGTCTTGCTGGCTTTATGTATTATTGGTAAAGCAACATTAAAATTGTATGGTTTATTGAGTGTCAATGTAAGGATGCAGCTATTTCTGTGCCTCGGCAGAATCTACACCTTCCAAGATGGTCATTTGTTCATCTACGCTAACGAGTGATTTCTCATGTAAAGTTCCATAAGGTTATGCTTTGCTACTACTGTATTCCCAGAAACCTTCTTGAAATATCTGTTTGTTCCATGAATATTATTCAATCAAAATCTGTTTCATCACATGGTTTCATTTATTTCTGATATTTCACAGGTAAACAAACAATAATTTTCCTATCGGTTTTTTTTCCTTGGCAACAAGTGTTATCGTGAATGTATAATTGTAACATTTCATTAAATTCCTATCGGGCTATAGCATTTTCTTCCAAAGCTCATGATATGCAATTTCAAATGGTATCGGTACACAAATCGTTCACTACGGTCAATTTGATCGTTGTGCTCTTCCCTATTTCTTGTAGTATTTAAACCCCTTCTTCTCTTCTATTTCATTCCATTATATTTTCATACTCTTTTAAATTATTTTAAACTCGTTTTTTCTTATATTTGTGTTCTTCTAAACTTTACAAAACAACGATTTGTGAATCAAGGTTATTTTGGAAAGATTAGTAAAGATTAGTATATTTACATAAAGACAATTCGTAATGAACTAAAATACGAACCTTGCATAAGATATTCTTCAAAATCCGAAAAAGATATGTGATACTTGATGCGGGGGGCATCTGTTTAAGCCGTTGCGGCTCGGTTCGGGGGTCCGGATGTTGGGGATCTCGGGTGGTGTCCTTCGAAGTCTCTCGTGGCCTGTCTCGATGGTCCGGTCGGGACGTCGCGTCGGGGGGAGTGCGTCGTCGCAGCGCCAGGAAGAGTCGACCCCGTCTCACATTTGCACACAGGTCGGGCCGGGAGCTCGGTCCGACCCCTCCGACGATCAAGTCAGTGATGTGGAGGGGGTTTAGGAGGAGGGAATGCCTCCATACAAGTGTTGTGTGTGAGTTCGTCCTCCCCCGTTCGTATAGAACTCTGGGGTATTTATAGATGAGTTTGATGTTACCTAATGTGGCTGTCTGCAGGAGCAGGACCGTACCTCCGATGGCGTCTGACATTGCCACTGGGGTTGCGTGGAGAACTGGCTGCCGCAGGGTATAGGCGAGCCTCGGTCGACGTCCTCCTCTGCCTCGGCCGAGCGCGCGGGGTCAAACGGTGGAGCCGTTGATTGGGAGCGGGTGACGCTGGCGCATGTCAAGTCGACGTTAATGGCCATTTCCTCGGGCAGTGTGTCATCCAGGCGTGGCTGACGTCATGGTGTGTCACATCGCCATTTTTACCCTTATCATATCCCCCCCCGAAAGGAGCTATGCGTCAGTTGTTGTACGAGGGGAGACCGATGCATGGCTTCTGTCTTCAGGCGGGCGGGCCGCGCGGATGCGGTCTTGGGGAACATGGAGCCGAGGAGCACGACGCAGGCGGGTTGGCCGCGCAGGTGTGTCTCGGGAGGGCACAGAGCCGAAGGGCCGAGGAGCACGACGCAAGCGGGCTGGCCGCGCAGGTGTGTCTCGGGAACATGGAGCCGAGGAGCATGACGCAGGCGGGCTGGCCGCACAGGTGTGTCTCGGGAGGCATGGACCGAGGAGCACGACGCAGGCGAGCAGGCCGCGCAGGTGTGTCCCGGGAACATGGAGCCGAGGAGCACGACGCAGGCGGGCTGGCCGCGCAGGTGTGTCTCGGGAGGGCACAAAGCCGAGAAGCACGACGCTGGCGGGCAGGCCGCACAGGTGTGCCTCGGGAGGCATGGACCGAGGAGCACGACGCAGGCGGGCAGGCCGCGCAGGTGTGTCTCGAGAGGCATGGACCGAGGAGCACGACGCAGGCGGGCAGGTCGAGCAGGTGTGTCCCGGGAACATGGATCCGAGGAGCACGACACAGGCGGGCTGGCCGCACAAGCGTGTCTCGGGGAACATGGAGCTGAGGAGCTGAGGAGCTGAGGAGCCGAGGAGCACGATGCAGGCAGGCAGGCCGCACAGGTGTGTCTCGGGAGGGCACAGAGCCGAAGGGCCGAGGAGCACGACGCAAGCGGGCTAACCGCGCAGGTGTGTCTCGGGAACATGGAGCCGAGGAGCATGACGCAAGCGGGCTGGCCGCGTAGGTGTGTCTCGGGAGGCATGAACCGAGGAGCACGACGTAGGCGGGCAGGCCGCGCAGGTGTGTCCCGGGAACATGGAGCCGAGGAGCACAATGCAGGCGGGCTGGCCGCGCAGGTGTGTCTCGGGAGGGCACAAAGCCGAGGAGCACGACGCTGACGGGCAGGCCGCGCAGGTGTGTCTCGGGAGGCATGGACCGAGGAGCACGACGCAGGCGGGCAGGCCGCGCAGGTGTGTCTCGGGAGGCATGGACCGAGGAGCACGACGCAGGCGGGCAGGCCGCGCAGGTGTGTCCCGGGAACATGGAGTCAAGGAGCACGACGCAGGCGGGCTGGCCGCGCAGGCGTGTCTCGAGGAGTATGGAGCCGAGAGGCACGACGCAGGCGGGCTGGCGACGCTGGTGTGTCTCGGGAACATGGAGCCAAGGAGCACGACGCAGGCGGGCTGGCCGCGCAGGTGTCTCTCGGGGATGATGGGGGCGAGGAGCACAACGCAGGCCGCGCATGTGTGGTCTCGGGCATCATGCTGCCGAGGAGCACGACGCAGGCGAGCAGACCGCGTAGGCATGGTTGCGAGGGCCATGCGACCGAGTAGCACGACGCAGGCGGGCAGGACGTGCGGACGTGGTCTCGGGCACCATGCGTTCGAGTAGCACGACATAGGCGGTCAGGCGCCGCCGAAGTGGATCTCGGTAGTGTTTGGCCGAGGTGCTCGGCGCAGGCAGGCTGCGACCGAGGGGCACCGCTCAAGCGCGCAGGCCGCGCTGAGGTGGACTCGGGTTGTCTACGACCGAGCCGTGCGAATGCAAAAAAGAGGGGGTTAGGCCGAAGCTAACCGTGAGCCAAGAGGCGGTCAGGTAAACATGGAGCCTTCGCTTGGAAGAGACTGAGGCAGGGGCTAGATTCCTTGCACGAGGATTACACCGGATAGCAACCGTGGGTGCTTGACTGTTGCTACGGGGCCCGTCGCCCAGAGTCACTCCTCTTCCTTGCGGTCACCCAAGCTTCCGCCGCGATGTACCGGTTAGCTCGCTGGAGCATATCTGGTACTGTGGTGGGGGGTCGTTCTACGAGGGACCAGCAGAATCTGGAAGGTCGTAAGCCTACCATGAACGCTTGCACTAAAAGAGAGGGGTGAGTGTCCGATAAGCTCCGAATTTGCGTGACAAAGCGGTCCACGAAATGTGAGAGGGGCTCGTCTTCTCTTTGTTTGAGTCCGAGGAGCAGTGCTGCGGAGGCCTTTGGCCGGGCATGGGCTACGAAGTGGAGCTCGAAGTCCTTGGCGAATTGGCCGAAGGAAGTGATCGTTCCGGTCTTTAGGCCGCTGTACCATGTGCGGGCCGGACCCCTCAGGGTCGTGGGAAACACCCTGCACATTAAAGCGTCAGACGTTCCGTACAGTGCCAATTGGGCATGGAAAGCGGCGACATGGTCCGCTGGGTCAGTGGAGCCATCGTATGCGTCCAAAGAAGGGAGCTGGAAGTTCGGGGGAACCGCGTGATCTCGTATCTCTGGTGCGAACGGAGATCCTCGGCATGCGTCCATCCCGAACTCTCCCTCTGAGTTGCGAAACTCCTTCTCTAGTTCGTCGAGCTGCTGACTAAGAAAGCGTAGCTGGGCTCGCAGGGAGTCCGTTGACTCCGGAGATAATACTTCGGGCTCTGGGGGGCTACTCGGGTCTGCCATTGCTGGATCCCCGAGTGGGGTCGGTCGGACCCGAGGCGAAGCGGGAGGCTCCGGAGGCGTCACGTGGGCCCAGGCGGGCGACTCTTGTTGCCGTAGCGGCTGAGTCATAAGTGGGGGTGTCGGTTGGGAGACGAGCGAGATGATGGTTTGCACCATATCCATCAGAGCTCGGACTTGACGAGCGAGGTCGTGAAAGGCCTCGGATGACACCGGCGAGGGGACGCTCGGAGCGCCCTCGGGCGAAAGCAGATCCGGGTTGTCGAATGAACGCCAGTAGCGTTCCGAGGTCGTTGGGAGGTCGTCAGCCCGCGGCCCGTCACGCAAGGGACGCACGACCTGCGCCCCTGCTAGGAACGATCCCTCGGCAGGGAGTTCATCGGGATCAGTATGAGGATCCCTCGACATTCAGGGCCCTCCTTCTAGCGCCAAAATGATGTGGGGGGCATCTGTTTAAGCCATGGCCTCGGGGTCGTCGCGGCTCGGTTCAAGGGTCCGGATGTTGGGGATCTCGGGTGGTGTCCTTTGAAGTCTCCCGTGGCCTGTCTCGATGGTCCGGTCGGGACGTCGCGTCGAGGGGAGTGCGTCGTCGCAGCGCCGGGAAGAGTCGACCCCGTCTCGCACCTGCACACAGGTCGGGCCGGGAGCTCGGCCCGACCCCTCCGACGATCAAGTCAGTGATGTGGAGGAGGTTTAGGAGGAGGGAATGCCTCCATACAAGTGTTGTGAGTGAGTTCGTCCTCCCCCGTTCGTATAGAACTCTGGGGTATTTATAGATGAGTTTGATGTTACCTAATGTGGCTGCCTGCAGGAGCAGGACTGTACCTCCGATGGCGTTTGACATTGCCACTGGGGTTGCGTGGAGAACTGGCTGCCGCAGGGTATAGGCGAGCCTCGGTCGACATCCTCCTCTGCCTCGGCCGAGCGCGCGAGGTCAGACGATGGAGCCGTTGACTGGGAGCGGGTGATGCTGGTGCATGTCAAGTCGACGTTAATGCCCATTTCCTCAGGCAGTGTGTCATCCAGGCGTGGCTGACGTCATGGTGTGTCACATCACCATTTTTACCCTTATCAATACTATTCTTACCTAATTTACATTGATTTTGTTAAACTTATGCTATTACTATATTTATTTCTAACTTAAAAACCATATCCTAACTTTTTTTTATTTTCAGATATTTTCGAATGTATCGCTCAGTACGCCCTGATGTACCGCTCGATACATGACACCATACCGTACCGAGCCAACCTCGAAACACTGGTATGGTACGATATGATATTGCATACATTGAACTCATTATTAATCAAAATTTGCTAATCAAAGTGTTATCCTATATTCAAAAGAATCGATTACTGATCCTCCAAGGAGGAGTTGGTTTTAGTGTTCAACACAGTAACTAATAAAAACATTATCAGCAAATATTACAACTTTATGGGCCGTTTCTTTGTTTTTATTGTCAAACATTCAGAAAACAAAGTCGATTAGAATCAATTTTATTCTTATAAATGCTTTTTTGGGAACTCTATTAGTCGACGTTTTCCCCTTCTATCATGATCTTTTCATCGAGGGTTTAACCTTGCTGGATGCCGCTTGGCCATGTCTGGGTTTTGACAGGCTCTAAAATAGATTCAACCTCATGTAGAAGATCCTCGTCGATTCCCAAACTCGATAATTCTAGTGCAGCAGCAACATTTTCCTCGACCTACAAAAATAAATGAAAACTGTTAGTTTTGTAGTCAATCCATGAGCAATTCTCATGCAGCCATACAACAGGCGATACAAGAAAAAACATCATCGTTTGGTGTCCATCTCTTGGCATATCTTAATATCCAAGTTTGCTTTAGATCTCAAGGATCCACCTGGACTTGGTGCACCACCATATATTAGCCTTTTAAATTGAATGTGTGTTCCCGGATACTGGAATTCACATCAATTTGAACTTTCCACCTCTTATCAAATCGACTGTTCTAGGACTTTCATACCGGCAGCAGCAGAACTTGCACATACCCTTAATCAATCACTTATTTTCCACACAAAATGCTCAAATTAGGATAAGATTATGGAGATTTCAAAAGGACAAGCCTGAAACTTTCATCCCCTCTGGACCAAGGATATATCCTCATTTGCCCATGAAATACCTCTTCTCCTTGCACAATAGCAACACGACATTGCCGCCACCATTAGCTCAGATTTTGTGGGGCTTTAATTGCATTTACTTGTGGGTTTAAGTTTTGTTGTCCCCCTTGCTTGAATTGTTAAAGTTTTGTCAATCATCCAATCCAAATTTTATGTAACCAAAAGCCATTATCTGATCCAGTATTAGTCATTCACAAACGGTCTCATGGTTCTTATGATCAATGGTAGGCATGTTATTCTATTAGCTTGCCCATGAATCCAAACTCATCCTTGACTACTAATGATATAGCAGAAAATGCAAAGAAGAATGCGGTACCTGCTTGGGAGAGTTCATACCAACCAGCACAGTAGAAATTTCCTTATTCATCAAGCTGTACTGTAGAGCTATCTTAGAAATGTTCTTCCCCTTTTTCTTACAATGAGCAACTGCAGCTCTGCAGGCAGACTAAAAATGCAAAAAATTGTTATGAGGCTCAAAAAAGCTCATGCCAACCTATGTTGGTAAGCACAACAATCATTAATTGCAAATATAGAACTCAATAAAAAGCTCAATATCTTTCTCCAATATTAAATACAAAAACTAGAATGTCTATACCGTCTAGAAAAAGAATTGCCCACTGATTCAAATCTTCACACAAAGGTTGGATATTGATATGGGAAAATGACACTTGGTAGACTGTCAACATCTTAGTAACAAATGACCAATACTTAAACAATATGCGGCCAACGTACCATATTAAAAGAGGACGCTTGAATCGATAAAGGAACCATTAAATGACTTTGACATGCATGATTTTGACGCACAATTAAACGCACAGCAATGTCTGGATAACTAAGGTTGCCACCTCAAATCTCCAACTCTGGTTCTCATGGACATTCTCACGGTCATAAGTTCTATTAATATTAACTCCTAGGTTATAATCTCTGCTCTATTCAATCCCTCTTTAGATTCAATATTAAATGAATCTTCCCTATTGCTAGCTTAAGCATTAGAAGGGTTTTGTAGGGTACGCCCCCGACATAGTCTTGCAGGGTTTCGGTACAAGGTCTATGTGATCTCATCCCTAATCAGCGTGCAACATTCTCGAGAAAGGGCTCCAAATCATCTTCCAGATTGGACAACCTGAATCTGTCGTAACAGGCAACGATGAATCATTTGAAATCTTATTATTCTGAATCTTATGGATTGCAGTGCCATAAGTAGGATTTTCTGAATGTCTAATTAGACATTGACTTTCAACCATAGAACACAAAACCAGTCAGTTCATTAGTGGTTTGGTTGGTACTCTTACTGGATTGCTGAAAGGAAACGAACCACGCCCATTTCAGGCGACTTAAAATACTGGTTCCGGACACCTCTGCGAGAATGCTAGCAAAATGCAACATCCTTCCACACTAAATTATTGTTGATTCGGTTAAATTGGTTTGCAAGATAGCACTGTGGTAAAAATTGGTTTAGAAGAAAGCACTAAAGTTGAATTGGTCCACAAGAAATTGTTACGGTTAAACTGGTCTACAAGAAGGTGCTACTATACTCATCACTAAAAGATCAAAGATTATGATGTTCCTACCACACTGAATTGTATTATAAGATACTTAGCTTGCTAGACTTCAGACCACCACTTACAACATACAGAAAACCAATATAAACAAGAAAACCACAGGAGAAAGCACACCTTGAGTTCTGATGATGCAGGATGCCACTCTGGTGGACCGTTATCTGTGAGAAGGCCCATTGCAAGTGGCGAGGCACTGATCACTCCAACACCCTTGCTTTTCAAATATGGTAGCAAATCTAGCAAGGCTGAATCATTTATACTGTAATGACAATATGAAAGAATAACATCAACTGAACCTGGTGGTACGCGATCTAGAACATAAGTGAAAATCCCCAAAGGCAGACCGGTTATTCCGATAAATCTAGCCTTTCCTGCCGCTTTTATCTTTTGCAATGCAGGAATGGTCTCATTCACAATCTGTCAATTAAACCAAACCATTCACGTTTTCAGCATCAAACATCTACGAAATAAGAACCAACAATTAAGGCACAGTTCTGGTTGCAAATGAACAAATGCGACGGCAAGGCATGTATCCTAAGAATAAAATCCGGCCCTCGACTCAGAATGTGGACGAAAGACACAAATCGAGTAACTTGGCAACACAGAGATAGTATAGCTAATGAATTAATGGAGTAAAGTCGAGCCCTTTAGCCCATCAACAGAGAAAAAAAATCCAAGGTAAATAGAACAAGACCTGGTCGAGGGATCCAAACTCGATGTCATGGCAATGGAGGATGTCGACGTAATCCAACTTCAACCTGGCGAGGCTCTCGTCGATGCTCCTGGTCACCCTCTCCGCGCTGAAATCGAAGCCATCGATGTAGCGGCCGCACTTGGTGGATATGACGATATCTTCCCTAGGCACGTTCAATTCACGGAGGCAGTTTCCGAGCACAGTCTCCGACACCGTACCCCCATAATACCTAACAGAAAGGGAGAGATTGGGGGAGGATAAGAGAAAGGCGGCACCTTCCAGTAGTATACAAAGTGAGAGAAAGAGAGGCGAACGGGGAGGTGTCGAAGAAGTTGATGCCGAGTTGGAGGGCAAGGCGGACGGCGGCGAGGGCGTCAGCGTGAGAGACGTGGCCGAAGACGTTACCGAGGGGGGAGGCGCCGAAGCCGAGGCAACTGAGCTTGAGGCCGGTGTTCCCCAGCTCCCGCCGCTCCAATATCGCCATGGTCAACCGATCCCCTCCCGACGGTAGGGTTCCGAAGGGAAAGAGAGAGATCGCCGCCGCTGCTGCCGCTCTGCTTCTTTGTTACCCAATTGAATGCGAACCAAAAGGTGCGGCGGCGAGTGGGACGCGATGGCTGCAGGTGAACCCCCACAACAGCGGCATCACCTATTGGCTAATATTAGATTTGAAGGCTGGAATTATATATGTTAATACATATTCTATCTTATATATATTTTATATATATATATATATATATATATATATATATATATATGATGAGGATAATAATGGTGAGAAGACTCGGGCTGACGTCAGCTGTCCCAGATGACGCCTCACGCCTCGATCGACCGGACAACACCTGGTCAAACGGACCAGAATGTCGACCGAGGTACATTAATATCATACTCAGGCTCAGTCCTTCACACCACGCCGACACCAGTGTCAGACGCTACCAGCCTGCCCCTTGCAAGTGGGCACATCAGGAAACAGTAAGCTTCCCTATAAATACCCTCACATTCTAAACAGGAAGAAAGGAGGAACACACGTAAAAAAGACCTCTTCACTTCATCTGACTTGATCGTCGGGAGAGGAGGAGACAAATTAACCAACAAACCCCATTTACCATCCACTGACTTGATCGTCAGAGGGTCTTTGTGTAGGTGCGAAGCTGAAGGTCCCCATCGGACGCGCAGGCGAGGAGTTCTTGCCCGGAGGAAACGACGACCCTGTCCCGATCGGACCACCGTAATCGGCCGCCTCAGCAGTCTAGAAGAACGTCCTAGGGAGATCCCCGTCATCCGGACCCGAACCGCGCCTCGTCGACCCCGAGGCCACGACTCAAAATTGTTTACACCAATAATATATATATATATATATATATATATATATATATATATATATATATATATATTCATCTTATGGAAAACTGTGACAGAACAAACAAATGATTAACTATGTAATCATCAGCTCAGCTTATAATAACGCGACTCGTGCTTTGATTGCTATCATCGTTACGTGGTTATTAAACGAAAAACCTCTCAATTTTTGGGGATCTCAGATCGGCCTTTTGGAGAACTAAATTGGACAGGTGAAGACATGTTTGCATGGATCAATCATTTTTTTTTTAATGTTTCTTTTGTATGATGTTGATCTTATTTCTAAGAAATAGGATTTGCTTTGCTGTTTTAATCATAGATTTATCATGCTCGAAAAATATGTTTATATTGTGTCGGATGTGATGTAGACATGATTATTATGTGTAGCTGATGTGTCATCATCAAGTAGTTGTCAGTATCATATACTATTAGATAATAATCTTATATCTATGTGGATCGAGGTATTATCGATTGACATATGTATAAGCATGAATTTCTATAAACAATATGACTACCTAATAAATAATATAGTATATGTTATAAGTAGTTACAGACATAATCATCGTAAATAAATTAACAGATTGTGTAATGACCCTCGAGGCTCTACTATAAAATGGATCATCTAGGTATGCCTAGAGATAAAAAAGATAAAAACAAATCTACCATATTAGTTCGACCACATCTAAAATTATTACTAACTTAAGAATCAGAATAACAGAATCATCTCCCAACTTAGTTTTGTAGGGTTGAAAATTTAGTTTGACATATTTTCCGAAAGACCGGCTTGAAAAGAAATCAAGTTGGATTTGAGTTAACTTCTATCTCGGGAGAATCGACTGTTATGGCTCAAGAAAATTCTCATACGATCATCTTAAGCAAACCCCGAAGATCGACTAGAACTAATAAAGTTCTAGCTTGAGAAGTATATCTTTTTGCCACTTGTTGACCATCTTGTCATTGATTTGCAATGATAGGATCTTCACTAACTAGGCGGAATCTCTACTATTGATGAAGGTAGTGAGCCATATGTGACAACCGATAGTCCCATCCTAGAAGTATTGGAGTGACAAGGAATGATGTTTTAGCTACTGTTGCTGCGTTGTCTTGGGGCCAAGGGTCTTGGCCCACTCTTCTTCTGACCTCTCCCTCAGATAAGAAGAGTTAGATCCCCTCGAAGGGCCCATTGACCAGGGTACCTCCTTGTGACGCTTTTTTTTATTATAAAGAGGTGGAGACATAGGGGGTGCTAGAGGGTGCTTCTGACTAGTGTGGGGTCCACTAGACCCCCTTGGGTGCTAGAGGGTGATTCTCACCGGTGGGCGAATGAAAAGTGCTCCTTATTGGCGTCTTCTTCCTGAAGAACCTAGGTCGACCTGAGTCAGGAGATGACACTTTTCATTCGCCCACCTTGTCAGCAAGCGTTGTATTCAAAGATGCTCCTTTAAAGGCCTATGTTTGTATGTTAAAACAAAAAGAGGGAAAAAGAAAAGATTATGTGACAAGTAGTTCAAATAGGCTCTTAGGTAAAAATAATTTCACTTCCTTACCCCAAGGAGTTGGGCTTTGGCCTATGTCAACAAGCCACTGTTCACTCATCTGTAGGATATCGATGGACTCGGACAAGGTTACGAACATTCTTTTAAACTATCATATTTTCATCTCATGTAACCTTGTGGTGGCATTGAAAAACTTCCGATTAAACCAATTCAAGTTGATTGACCACTCATCGATGGGTCATTTGGCCATGACTCCTCTTTGTTGTACGCGGGTATGACATATGTAGCTATATCTAGATCTACTCATATTCTCCCACTCATCGATAGGGTGGCATACTCTACACATGCATTGGCTAAACCCCCATGTCGTTGTATGAAGATGACACTGGTAACGTATGCCACTGCACTCGGCCTTGCGGCCCTTCGTGTGTTATCATGCTTGGTCACCTAACCCTATCATACTATCGCATTCGACCCTATGGTCCTTCGTGTGCCACTTTGCCTAGTCGCTTGACCTCATCGTACCACCGCAATTGGTTAGGGTGGAGTGCTTAGTTGCTAAGATTCTCTCACTAATAGGGTGGCGTGCTCTACATGTGAATTGGTTGAATCCTAGTAATGATTTTTATCTCTATGTGGATGCACCATTGATGGACATATATCGAAGCACAAATTTCTATTAATAGCATGTCTAACTGATAAATTTAGTGTTTATTATAAATAGTTATAATCAACAAGCATAACCATCTTGAACATGATGTAACAACCCCCAAGGCTCTATCATAAAAGGGGTCGTTTAAGCATAAGGACATAAAAAAGTAATAATAAGTCCGTCAGACTAATCCAAGCTGTCCAACGAGCTTCGCTCGTCCAAAATCATTACCGACTTGAACATTAGAGATGTGTTTTCCTATAGATCCGCTTGAAAAAAAAATCAGATTGAATACTTTAATACATATTAATCTATAATGTTTCTTATCTGAATACTAGATTAATAAATATCATAATCCAAATTAAATGAATTAGATGAAAATTAATATCCAAAAACAAAAAGACTACTTACTAATTCATATCTTCACAACCTGTAAAAGGATAACTGATTCAAGATGTTTAAGCTTATTAAACATTTTAATGATAATATACTCATTAAGCCCAACTTTATGACAACTCTAATTTGTGACGTGTCTTTAACGTTACATGTAGGTAGCTTCTTTTTACTCGAATTATAAAATGTCTCATGTATTGCTTTAAGTTGCCATGAAATCCTTGACTTCGAGATTTCATCATACATGCTTGGCTCCTTAAGAACTAAGTGCAAGTGATGTGCCAAGTCAACAGGTCTAGCATGAGGGACTGTTCATTAATTAGGTTGACATTTGGTTTAGATGATTGCTTAGTGTTATTAGTCAATGATGTGGTATGTTGGCCACTGAGAGCATGCAGTTGGCCAGTCATCTATCCATTTGAGTCACTAATCCTTCCATGTATTCCATAGATAATTATTTATTTCCATCTGATGACTTCATCTTAGAAGTCCAATCACTACATTCTCCAACTGAGTTCACCATATGCATGGCTCATTGATTCCTTGAGGAGGATAAGAAATACCTCAGCTTCTTGCTCAGAAAAAATAGAGCATAAAGCTTCTCTCAGAAAAGACTTTTGTTACACAGAAACTATCAGTCATCAAGTGAAAATGATTTGTTTCTTTACTTCAGACATAAAAGTAACTTTTCTAAAGAGTATGTTCACAATATTAGATGATTGATGTAACTCCCACTTGTATGTTCAGCTTGTCATGCTTGCAGGAGCACATGATGGCAAGTAAAAATATAGAAGACAAGAACAGTTGCACCTGCGAAGAACAGTCCAATGTAGAAAACAACAGTTGCACCTGTGAAGAAGAACAGTCCACTGGGATGCTAAGTGGGTGAATTGGAGGTCACAGCCATGGCTCCAAGGCACAGTTCACAACCCACAAAAGGGATATTCCGTAGCACCATTTATTTCTTTGACTGTTCACTTGCTGGAGTCAGAAGCTGTCTCAGTGTCACAGAGATCTATAATAGCATGACAGAAGATCCTGAGAATATGGCAAACAAAACTGAAACAAGAACAGTACTGCACCATTTCCCAGAACAAAATAAATGGAAATGTGGATTATTCTGGTCATATTAGGAGACTGACATACTTTTCAGTGCAAGACATGACAAAAAATGCAATCTGATGCTGCAGTGTTCTTCTGGATTTTAGCTTTGGGAACTGTTTCCCAAGAGTCACAGATCCTTTCCTTGCCCAGTAAAATTGTAATCACCACTCAATGTGCTCCAGTGACAGAATCTTACTATGATTCTACTAATCATCCTTCCACTCTAAATATTTTTTGGTTGGGCCACAATGAAACATATGTATTCTGTTTTTTATTGCTGAATGGATCCACAAATCCACCGCTGGAATGGTTTGATGATCCACCCCAGAAAGGATCTGTTGTTGGCATCCTCGTGGAGGCCTCCAGGCCTTGTAATTATCAATAAAGAGATAGAGAAACAGTAAAGAGAAGGCAGAAAGAACATGGAGGAAGAGTTTCCCAGCCTTATAAGAGGCACAAAAAGCTCCAAGTTCTTGATGCAAAGATAGTATATGAAAGAAGCTCAGTTTGCCTCTGCTTCAAAGGAAGAGAAAGGAGGACCTTAACCTTCTGGTGCAGGCTGGTCTTCTTCTCTCTGTCTCATGAAGTCATTGGCTCCTCAGCTATCCTTTGGTTGTCTTGCATTGATCACCAAGCTTTAATGTTGTTGTTAGTGCATATCAAACTCTTCAAATTTTTATATGATTTCAAGCCTGAAAAATTTTCATTTAGAGCTTTTCCTCGACTTATCAAATGTTTCATCTCTGAAGCAATTTCAGATCATATAATTATGTAATAATTGGACACTATTTTCCTTTTCAGATATTTTTTTCTGCCTTGTTTTCTCTCATTCTCCCAAGGTTTTGTTTCAGAAAGCAATGATTTAGCATGAGTTTGCACCTCACTGTGCATTGATTCTTGATTCAGGTTTCTGTCATGGAAGCACAAGCTGCGGGATGGTATTCTGATGTGGTGAGGAGATCAAACTCAAGAACTCTGAACGATTTCATCTCAACACAAAGTTCTAACGAAAGATAATTCGTAGATGATTCATGAATAATTTGATCTTTCTTCCATTACCGACAGGGAATGGATGAAAGTTTCTTTGGTCAGTGGGAGGTGATGGATGAGCCCACGGCGCAAGAAGTCGCGGCGGCGCTTGGGCAAGACCTCCAACAATCCATCTCCTCGAAAAGCTACGACTCATTCCCTTCGGATCAACCACCGGCGAGCACCGGAAGACCAAGGGGAGCTCTCAAGACTCGTAGCTGGAGCTCTTGCACCACCGAGCAGCAGAACTCTGCTCTGGTCCCTACTGCCTCCTCTCCCAGCATCCTTTCCTTCGGCAATCCGGAGTCACCCACTGACCAGAACAACATCTACGGTTGTCTTGGTGGTGTGGTGAAGCGAAAGAAGGAGATGGACGTTCTCCTCCACCATGGTTCGAAGAGGAACTATGACACCATGGTCGGGCAGGGAACGACTTATCACAACAAGGATCACATCATGGCTGAGAGGAAGCGAAGGGAGAAGCTCAACCAGAGATTTATAGCTCTATCGGCCATCGTGCCTGGCCTCAAGAAGGTCTGTTCTCGATCGAAGCCGCTCGATGATCCAAGATGGCAAGGATCGTTCCTCTAACTTTCTGTCTCCTCTTGTAGACGGACAAGGCTTCTGTTCTTGGTGATGCTATCAAGTATCTGAAGCAACTCGAAGAGAAGGTGAAGGTCCTCGAAGAGCAGGCGGCAAAGAGGACTGTCGAGTCTGCAGTTCTCGTCAAGAAATCTCAGCTCTGTGCCGACGATGACAGCTCCTCCTGCGATGAGAACTTTGAAGGGCGGCAGTGCGGTGACTCCCTCCCGGAGATCGAAGCCAAGATTTCCGAGAAGGCCATCCTCGTCAAGATTCACTGCGAGAACCGCAAAGGAGTACTGGTGAAGGCACTCTCCGAGATCGAGCAGCTGCACCTCTCTGTCGTCAGCGCAAGCGTCATGCCTTTCGGCACTTATTCTCTCGATATGACTGTGATGGCTCAGGTAAGATGCGACTCTGTAGATGGAAGGGGGATTCTTGTTGTTGGTCTCATAAATCTGCTTTGGGAATGGTTGGTTAACAGATCGAAGAGGGGTTCGACATGAACGCGACGGACGTCGTGAAGAAGCTGAGTTCTGCTTTCAGATAGCTTACATGAAGACTCTCTGTCCTTGTACTGCTCTCGCTCCTAATCGAAAGGACTTATTCCCCACGCATCTCAAAGACCAGCATGCCCGGGCTTCAAGCTTTCTCTTCGTCTTCGCTACATACTACGTCGGAGAAGAAGACTAGCACGGTTATGTTCATGTGGTCTTCGCTTAACCTTTCTGAAGGCTTCTTGTGTGGAGTTTGCTCAAAGAGCAGACCTTTCTCTTGACGAGGTTTGACTTCCCAAACCTACTTGTTGGCATCCTGTGCGATCTTCCTTGTTTCCGAGAGCTTCGGTGCGGTAGCAACTCCTCTGTTTCTTAGGATGTCGAACCCCACTTGCCTCCCCTTTCCTGTGTGTAAGAAACAGGAGAGTTGTTGCTGTACAACTGCACAATAAAAGTACCTACATATATGGTGGCTAATGAATTCTCATATCATTTGATCGTTTAGCTTTGATGCTTGGGTGTGGATGTCTCTTCCTCTGTAAGCATCCTAAGACTTGGCCATCCGGACATACACCGTTTTAATGCGGTAGGTGGACAGCAGGACATGACCAGATTTAGATCGAGCAAGCATCTGTGGAGTGAGCAAGATGGGCACTGTGCAACCTCAGCTAGAGGACATGAAGTTGTACCGCAGAGCTCATCGGATTCTCACAGAGCCACTGCATTCAGTGAAACAAGTCTGGGTCAGAACCAGTAGAGATCGATGGCGTGTGATGGCGAGCAACCTCACCAACTTCACCCTTGTCTCATTACAGTCATCCGACAGTGTTGTATGCTTCCTTGGAGATCACGTTAATGAACTGAATTGCCTGGAATGAGAGAGATGGAGGATGAGAAGGATTTCTGTTGGCTCGGAAGGGATGAGAAGGGAATCAAACGGAAGGAAGGACACGGCGCCAGCTGCCGGAGACGGGGGACCGCCAGCTTGGTGGAGTCCTGAGCTCATCTTGTACTAGTAATGCAAGCACACAGCTATATTATTAGTGGGGATCGATGAACTGTTCTCGAAGGCGACGACTCGTGAGAGCGAGACCGTGAGGAGCCATTGCGAGATGACGGTGCAGTAGCAGTGCGAAGTCTGGCTCAATAGAATAGTGTGGCAGCGGCAGTCCATGGAGATGGAGGTTAGGTTCACCGTGGAAGATGGATCTTGGCCAGCTCAGTGCACCAGCGAGGTTGGGGTAACGGAGAGTGGACGAAGAGCTCTGTAATTATTAGCAGTAGCTGCAAGACATCATTAATGGAGATGTGAAGGTGAACATGGAGCAGTCTGTAGTGCAACAAGGAAGGCACTGAATGATTGATCCCATCTCAGGCCCAGACACTATTTGGATCTCATGCGTATGGCTCTGTTCTCTTGCATGCATGCAGAAAGCCAGTTAGGTGTTGCATCCATTGCCTTTTGGTTCCATCACTACCACCCCAAACCTACCGCACAGTTACCATTCCCTCCATCGGTAACATTCGAAAGTTCCAACAACAGCGCTTCTTCTTCTTCTTCTTCTTCTTCTTCTTCTTCTTCTTCTACCTTTTCCCTCTTCCAACAATATAAACGTTAACAGAGATCGAAGCAAAGCCCACAAAAGACTGAGTCTAAAACCCACGCCCTTCACCCGACACTCTGCAGTCCTCGTCGGAGCTCAACTCAGAGCTCGCTAGTAATACTATTACATAAGCGAGCGTGAGTGAGAAGGTAATGGCGTCACTTTGCCGCCACTTCCTACTCTTGCTCCTCCTCATCCTTGCTCCCGGGAAACTAGCCAAGGTGGCGGAGGACGCGACGGACGTTGAGGCTCTCCTCGAACTCAAAGCTGCTGTATCAGACCCCTCCGCGGCCCTCTCAGCCTGGAACTCCTCCGACGGCGTCGACCACTGCTCCTGGCCGGGAGTCGCCTGTGACCCGCTTCGGGGCTCCGTCGTCTCCCTCGACCTCTCCGGACTCAACCTTTCCGGCACGCTTTCCCCTGCCGTCGGCCGTCTTCGTCACCTCCTCAACCTCTCCGTCGCTTCCAACTCCCTCTCCGGCCCCATCCCCGCTGACCTTTCCCGCCTCGCCGACCTCCGCCACCTTAACCTCTCCGACAACCTCCTCAACGGATCCTTTCCCTCCGCCCTCGCCCACCTGAAGAACCTCCTCGTCCTCGACCTCTACAACAACAACCTCACCGGCCCCCTCCCCGCCGAGGTCGCCGAGCTACCTAACCTCCGCCACCTCCATCTCGGCGGCAACTTCTTCACCGGTGTCATTCCCCCGGAGTTCGGCGGCTGGGAGTTCCTCGAGTACCTCGCCGTCTCCGGCAACGATCTCGGCGGCCCCATCCCGCCAGAGCTCGGCAACCTCACCCGCCTTCGACAGCTGTATGCTGGCTATTTCAACAGCTTCGTGGGCGGCATCCCACCCGAGATAGGCAGACTCGCGGCGCTCGTCCGTCTCGACATGGCCAACTGCGGCCTCAGCGGCGCGATCCCGCCCGAGCTCGGGAACCTCCAGAATCTCGACACTCTGTTCCTCCAGGTGAATGGTCTGGCCGGTGATATACCATCGGCGCTCGGCCGCTTGCGCAGCCTCAAGTCCATGGATATCTCCAACAATGCCCTCACCGGCGAGATTCCCTCCACCTTCGCCGACCTCCAGAACCTGACTCTGCTCAACCTGTTCCGCAACAAGCTCCAAGGGTCGATCCCGGAGTGCGTCGGCGACCTGCCGGCGCTGGAGGTGCTGCAGCTCTGGGAGAACAATTTCACCGGTGGGATCCCGCAACGACTCGGGGAGAGCGCTCGGCTCCAGCTCCTCGATGTATCGTCGAACAAGCTCACGGGGAACCTACCGCCGGACCTGTGCTCTGGCAACAGGCTGCAAACTCTCATTGTGCTACGGAACTTCCTCTTCGGCCCAATACCAGAGACCCTTGGCCGGTGCGAATCACTCGGTCGGATCCGTATGGGGCAAAACTACCTCAATGCATCGATCCCTGATGCTCTCTTCAGCTTGCCCAAGCTCTCGCAGATCGAGCTCGAAGACAATCGCCTCACCGGCGGGTTCCCGGACACCGGCAATGCCGCCATCTCTCCGGACCTCGGCCTGATTAACCTCTCCAACAACCGGCTCTCAGGACCACTCCCGCCATCCATCGGCAAGTACACCGGCGTCCAGAAACTCCTCTTGAACCAGAACCAGTTCTCGGGCCGTATCCCGCCGGAAATTGGGAGGCTGCAGGAGCTCTGCAAGCTGGATTTAAGCGGGAACCGGTTTTCTGGCCCGATAGCGCCGGAGATAAGCCGGTGCAAGCTCCTAGCTTTCGTGGACGTCAGCCGGAACGAGATATCCGGCGAGATCCCACCAGATATTGCCGGAATGAGGATCTTGAACTACCTCAACTTGTCTAGGAATCACCTCGAAGGGAGCATTCCGCAATCACTCGCCACGATCCAGAGCCTCACGGCGGTCGATTTCTCATATAATAATCTCTCCGGCCTTGTCTCCGGCACCGGCCAGTTCAGTTACTTCAATGTGAGCTCGTTCGTCGGCAATCCCGGTCTCTGCGGTCCGTACCTCGGTCCCTGCAGCTCCGCGATTAAGGGTACCGGCTCCCCTCTTGCATGGGGATCGCTCTCGGCCTCCTTCAAGGTGCTAGTGGTTGCTGGTCTCCTCATCTGTTCCATTGCCTTCGCCATTTCCGCCATCATCAAAGCTGTGTCACTGAAGAAGGCAACCGAGGCCCGAGCGTGGAAGCTCACGGCTTTCCAGCGTCTCGACTTCACCTGTCACGATGTGCTCGACTGCCTGAAGGAGGAGAACGTCATCGGAAAAGGCGGCGCAGGCGTCGTGTACAAAGGCGTCATGCCCAATGGCGAACAGCTTGCGGTGAAGCGGCTCCCGGCGATGAGTCGGGGTTCGCCGCATGACCATGGCTTCTCGGCCGAGATACAGACCCTCGGGAGGATTCGGCATCGTCACGTTGTTAGGCTGCTGGGTTTCTGCTCCAACCACGAGACCAATCTCTTGGTCTACGAGTACATGCCCAACGGGAGCCTTGGCGAGGTCCTTCACGGGAAGAAGGGCGGCCATCTGCTTTGGGACACCCGGTACAAGATCGCCGTCGAGGCTGCAAGGGGACTCTGCTATCTCCACCATGACTGTTCGCCGCCGATCCTGCACCGCGACGTGAAGTCCAACAACATCCTTCTCGATTCAGATTTCGAAGCCCATGTCGCGGATTTCGGGCTCGCCAAGTTCTTGCAAGACTCTGGCACGTCCGAGTGCATGTCCGCCGTCGCCGGCTCCTACGGCTACATTGCTCCAGGTACTTCGTCGACGCTGAACTCTGTTCTTCGTGCAGAAACCCTTATTTCGGTAATTGGACTGTTTCTCCAAATTGATTCCGCAGAGTATGCATACACGTTGAAGGTGGACGAGAAGAGTGATGTGTACAGCTTCGGCGTGGTGCTTCTCGAGCTGGTGACCGGAAAGAAGCCGGTGGGCGAGTTAGGCGATGGCGTCGACATCGTTCAGTGGGTTCGGGAGACGACAGACTCCAAGAAGGAAGGAGTACTTCAAATTCTGGATCCCAGGCTGCCCACAGTTCCCCTGGACGAAGCCATGCATGTCTTCTACGTCGCCATGCTGTGCGTCGAGGAACAGAGCGTGGAACGCCCGACGATGAGGGAGGTTGTTCAGATACTAATGGATCTACCAAAAGGACATGGCTGTGACGCACCCATCAAGGAAGTGAAGGAACAGCAGCAGCAGGCTGCAGAAAACTCACCACCACCGGATCTCCTCAGTATTTGAAATGCCGGCACTTGGATCGGAAAGCTGTCGAAGGGTGATCCACGAACCTATCACTTCAAACCTGTTCATGGTGATGGCAATGTCTTGTGAAGTTGTTTGTCATATTACAAGGGAGCAACTTGAGCCTTTAGATCAATCTACTTTACAGGGACAGAAAGAATGTCCTGATCTCATTTATCTTGTTCATGAAAGACAGAGGCCTTCCTGTTTCCTCTGTGTCAGTGATCAGTACTTGTTTGATGCGCCTTGGATCATATGATGATCTGTAATGAGAAATAATGGGAATCGAATAATGTCCGGCCTTTGGCACACCAAACGAGATGGGCTCTGAAGAACCTCGCCGTCGCTCTGTTTGGCGTGCCAGTGGTGAAGTCGAGCCCAAAGGCCAGAAAGAATGGACACGAAGGCCTCATCGTCCACATTTTCTGGATCGCTGAGCTGTGTTATCTGTGAGACAGTGAGCACGAGGAGCACTGCTGTGGTGGATAAGAAGGTGGCTCCGGCACCACAGGATGTTGGCAGCTGCCGGCCGGCATGAGATTCCACGGGCTTTGTCGCCCCTTAAGGTTTGACGACTGTAAGAGAGGAGGGTAGATTGATTAGGGGAGAAGACGAGATAAATCGACAGGAGTAAAGACTCGAGAGAGAAACGACACTCGTGTCGCGATCACACGCACAAGCAGCCACAGAGAAGAGGGAGGGAGGAGCAGCGGAAGCCACCGGGCGGCGTTGCTTCCGCGACACTCCAACGAGGCGTTCGCCCATGATCGCAAGATCCAACAGCGCGCCTGGTCCCTCCGCTCCGCCCCTTGCGTGCTCTGTTGTGCGCGATGTTCACGCCCCTGGCGTCACGACAGGGCAGGTCGCCATCTCGTTGCAGGAAGAACAGTGTTGTAGGTGTACCATGTCAATCTGTGTGATCGCCTCATCCATCTCCTTTCTATATCATGCTTCCACCACCACCTACCAACCAAACACAAAACAAGTATGACTTCATTATCTTCACTCTCTTTTTATCTTTAGGGAACCTGATTTGTTCCTCTCTGATGCGTCGATGATACCTCATATTTCACCTCTTCTGTCAGCTACTGTGAATTGGCATTAGTCTTGTTAGACGAAAGCTGGTTTGGCTCCGAACATGGCAAAGATTCCAAGTGATCCCCCATGTCTGTCAGTGACTGAAGCCTGTGAGTATGTGAAGTTACGTAGGAGAAGAGGGAGGTCACAGAGACGGATGAGGACAAAGGAAGGAATGCCTTCGGCAGCCGCAGTGGAAGACAAGGCCAAAGCCAGCACAGCTACGAGAAAGGGCCACCTTACCACCCTCTTTCTCGCGCACACAACATAAGACAGGGAAGAGGAGAGGCGGAGAAAGGAGAGAGCGAGAGTGCCCTTCTTCTGCTGCTGCTGCTGCTGCTGCTGTTGCTGTTGCTGGTGGTGGTATGGCGAAGCCCAGGAAGAAAGCCTTCCTACCCTCCATCTTAGAAAATAACGAGACTGCCCCTAGGTCTGGGGTCGATTGCCCCGACCTTACGAGGGCTTTTTCGTCAATGTAGCAGGCCCCTTACCCCTCGACCCCGAAGGAAGGCAGACAGGACGGAGCCAGGCAACAAGAAGCAGGGCGGGCGAGTACGAAGAGGAGGGGGGGAACCGTCTCTTCTTCGTATGTGCGATAGGGTCGGCATGCGGATGATCCACGGCGGGTCGCTCATGGTACACAAACTTCTCTTTCCTCCCTCTTTCCCTTTGCGAAGAAAGAACAAACTAGCATTAGGGTTTGGTTTCTTGATTGCTTGCTGTCTCCATACTGATTTAGCCCCTTCCCGCATATTTGCTCCATATGGTGCGATTTTGACATGTTCGAGTGGGGATATACTCAGATCTCGTTTGCGACCCTTCTATTCCCTTGTTTTTGGGCCTTGTGCTCTCATCGAGATGCTGAATTCGCGTAATGCTTGCTTCTAGAAATGGAGAGAATGACCAAGGCTAGTGTTTGTGGAGTCTGGAAATCGATTCGATCATGAACTAATGATGAGAGGCCTTCTCACTGTAGTTGCCGATAGGTGATTTATCTTTTTGCTGGACCGAGAGGGTCTCGAGCACCTGAACGGACGCCAGCCTATGCAAAGACCGAGGTCGAGGTTTATGACATGGTTCTTGATGCCAACTTATGTGAGGACCGAGGTCGGATGGGGTTTCCGATATGGTACTTCGACACTAATGCCAACTTATGCAAAGACCGAGGTCGGATGAGATTTCCAACATGGCCCTCAAACACGAAGTAACAGATCAAATATGATACTTCGACACTAATGCTAACTTATGCAAAGACCAAGGTCGGATGAGATTTCTAACATGACCCTCAAATACTAAGTAACAGATCGAGGTGAAAGTCAAGAGTAAACAGTGAGACTCGATTACTAATGTCTGATGGGATTTTTATGATTGGTCGAATTGGGAGAAATATTTCATGGTATAGATGAAATATTCTAGGGTTATTTTGTGTTG
Organism: Musa acuminata AAA Group; assembly: GCF_036884655.1. Taxonomy (NCBI): domain Eukaryota; kingdom Viridiplantae; phylum Streptophyta; class Magnoliopsida; order Zingiberales; family Musaceae; genus Musa; species Musa acuminata. Next base: position 39,118,821 of record NC_088351.1, read on the forward strand.
GGATGATGCCCACCTGACTCAGTTGTAAAGGTCGGATGAGATTTTCAACATGGTGGAAGTCGAGAGTAAACAGTGAGACTCGATTGTTGTCCACTGTCTTAACCACGTCGATCTAACTGAGCTGCCATGTGTTGGGTCCTGATTGGATGAGTATTTTCCCTATCGGTAGCTACAACATTTTGGTCGAATTTTGATCTTGTCCGAAAGACAAGAAGAGGTCGGATTGTGTCGTTTGTTATTCCATGCATATTTTTCCATCTATTTTGGCCTTGCTTAAATCCTAAATCCACTTCACTTGGTACAAGTTTTTTTTTCCAACGTGGTGGCAGCTTTTAGTACAGTCATGTTCATTTGTCCTGATTTCTTGTCAAACATCTTGTTCTTTGTTGGGTAAGAGATTGTAAGTGTTTATAATGTAGGGTTACAGCATATTGATTTTGACTATTGAAATAATGTTTCTTTTATGCATCATCCATCCCAAAGTATTCATACTGATCTATCATTAGAATATGATAATGCTACAAAATCGGAAGGAACTATTCTTATAAAGAACTTGTCAAAAAATTTGATGTTCGACTTCTGGATGTCTAAGCTTTTCAAAAGCATTTGGAGCAGTGCTCTGCAATATACATCCTTTGTCAAATTTTTTTGTCTTAAATACACCATAAGTTTTGGTGAGGCATTTGGGGGAACAAGATTAAAAGCATTGATTGATGGAAAATAACAAATGTTGATGAACTGTTGAGCTGCTGGGGATACATTTTGTTTACATGAATAGGAGATCGGAAATGATTTCCGAATTTGTTTCTGAAATCTACTATTGTGCTTCTTGAGGGTGAAGAATGCTGGTGCTTAGTGCCGAACCACAGGGGCTGTTACATTAGAATTGGCTTTAAGATTTGATTGTTTCTCTCCTTCACTTGGAAATATGTTATCATATGCTTGGGTGTCATCCGATCCTGATCCTTGATACTTTGGTTTGTGGAGTTTTTATTATAAAATCTCAAATAAGAATTCCTTAGTGACTTGGGCAATAAAATATGTTTATGATATTTAGTATGCCTTAGTGCCATAATCTTCTGCTACTTCATGTGAAATAGTCTTAAGCACCGCTTGTGGTCCACCAGTTTCTTGCTTTTTTTCATCTTATTCATTTTTATTGGCCATGTAACCTGAAAACTTGCTTCATTTGAGATAAAAATGATACTCTTCCAAATTACATTTTGGAATTTAGCTTTTGTGTCAGCATTGACAACAAGGAGAGATGTCTAATTTAAAGTTCAGGAGATACATATCTATAGGATGAAATAGCCACTAACCATGCATGCATGTTTAGCAGAGGTTCAAGGAGGTGCCTTCAAAACTAAGGATGTGCATGAGATTTGACGTTTTGTTGATCAACAGAGAGGAAGAAAGACCCGAGATACTATGTATTAAGTGCAGAAATGATTGTGAAAACTACAACAAATAGCTGTATCTCCTGGTTGTTGAATGAGTCGTCATACGGCATATCCAACTTATTAGACAACTAACGATGATTGCATTTAGGTTTACGCCACAGCTAAGTGGACAAAGGTTTCATTTTGGACCTTTATAAATCCCTTTTCTTCTCTACAATCTGCCAGGTAGTTTTCCTAGATGAAAGTTGTGACAAGGAGTTGCCCGATTATTGCATTAACTTAAGTTGCATAACCAAGAAAGTTAACTTTCACTTCTAAACGAAAAATTCAAGGCCATGAAATTGCTGCTAATGGATGAATAATCTTTTCTAATTTAGTGTCATCAGAGAAGCCAATTTCTCATCGAAAGACTTTTGATTTATGTTTAACGTAGCTTCTGGTTTCGGGCTTAAAAAAAATATTATTTTACTAAGAGAAACCCCAGTGGCATCTGGACAGTTAATTGGATGTGTGCCTGGCAAACCTAGTATCTTCATTCTCTCTCATTCTCTCTCTGGCTTCTTACTGAGAAATTACTTCTACGCAAACAATTAGCTGCTGTTTTCACAGTTTGAGCAAGATTTGTTAACATTTTTTATTGTTTTCCTGTGCAGATCCCAACTATTTGTTGTGGTCTGAGGGATCGTAGCTTTTGAGACAAATATTCTCCCCTGCTGGAACTTGATGTTTAGTATAATGGACAAGAATGCATCCTTATGGCAGAGAAGTTTGCATGCCATTTGTGACTCTCATTCTTGCTTTTGAGGTTTTCTTTTTTGCTGGTTGAGATAACTTTTCCACATTGGTGATTCATTTCACATCAAGTCAAGGAATTTGATTTTTCTTTCAAATGTGTCAGCTGTGATGAACCTATCAATTCAGCAAACTATTATCGTGTTAAAGAAATTTGATTTAAGTAGGTGAGAGACTGATCATAGTGTTCATGTATATATTTTAGTCACATATCATTTCTGCAATGAGGATTTTAGCAATGTGTAGATATTGCTAACTTGTTCATTGATTCAGATTCTATTCATCCTCATCTGATGATGTGCACAATTTGCAAGTTCTGATATTTTGGTATATTTTTTTTGTGAAATTGATGGATCGATTATCCTATCAACAACCTTTTATTAAATTAATAAAATATAATTTTATTATATGTAATCTCTTAATTATCAATTATATTTTTTTTTCTTATATCATTTTATTTCCTAGCTATATCGTTGTCACTCTTCGTTGCCATTGTTCATCGCTCATGATTATGAGACGAAGAGGACATTTACGTTTAACGTCGGCTCATGATTATGAGACGAAGATGGCATTTACGTTTAACATCGATCGATCGATCGTTATAAGAAAAGAAAAAAAAAATATTTACATATATTTATAAAAAAATATTTTTAAAATATTAATAGTTTTTAAAATAAGACCGTAAATACCAAAAAAGAAAAGGTTTCTCGATATCCCATCTCAGGCTTTTTGTGAGTATTAGATAGCGTGGTGGATCGGGTTGACCTCGTCGTCTTCTTGTCCGCTGAACGTTCTCGTGTCGCCAAGCACCAAGTCAACGCGGACCGACAAGTTTGCTTGGGGGAGTATTTTGTTGACTTCCTAACATAATCTTTCTCTGTAATCTTGTTCTTGGAAGGACTCATCGAGGAGGAAAGGAAACCGAATTAATGGGTTGAGATCCTCCATTTTCATGAAGCGGATCGGAAGATCTCTCTTCTCAACTCTTACCAAGGAATTAGGTGAAGACCTGTTCGTGCCGGATTGATGCTATTCGTGCAGCATCCAACCTTTGACCACGGCGGCATCCCTCATTTAGATCGCCTCTGCTTACTCTTCCTCTCCTCCATCGGCAAACCCTCAACAAGAAAGGAAGGCAACCCCTCGTTCAGGTACGTTCTGCTCCTTCCTCTCTTCTGATGCTTCGTATGATTCATGATATGATTTCGGTGGATGCTTGTGCACCTGCGAACTAGTACAGGTGGGTGATCGAGAGGAGAAGACTTGGAAGTGGAGGAAGACAGGATGCTGAGGCAAGCGTCGAGTAGGAACCATGGGGGGTTCAGGGAGAAGAACGCGCTCCAGATCGGCGTTCTGGTCGCCGTCTGCCTCTGGCTGCTCTACCGGATGAAGTGCACTCACGACCAGAGGAAGGCATATGAGGACAGGTTCGGAGATGATGAGAGGGTCGCCATGTTCGGCAGGGAGAGGCTCCTCCCTGACACGCTCGAGGCGGCTTTGCTGCCTGCGGAAGGCAGAACACATGTGGTGAAGCATGAAGAACTCGAGAAACAACAACACGAGGAGCGATCGCATGAGGCTCAAGAACAGAGTTTTAAGGGCGACGACGCTTCCAGCGAGGTCGTGCATGGCGGCCATGAAGCAGAGCACGAAGAACGGGTGCAGGCGGCGCAAGAAAGAAGCTTCGAAGCCGATGATGCCTCCAGTGCTGTCGATCATGTCGTTCGAGTTAAAGAATCCGAATCTGGAAATATACTGTTCGATCCAGCTGAAACAACTAATTCCAGCCTTGTTCATGAAGGAACAGTGCTGGAGAAGAGGCCTTCCTCAAGAACAGCACCTGGTGAATCGGATAAGCAAGAAGAATTGGGGATGAGATCGACAGACTCGTCGAAGGATGAAATCAATGTGCGGGACAATTATACTGCAATATCTGAAGACTGGAGAGAAGCAGAGAGAAACCAGTCGACGGCGGTGCATCCAGCCATTGCTGTTGCTACAGCTGAGCCGGAAGTCCCATGGCATGAGGAGTCCGATTCATCGGAGACGACGAACAATGTAGAGAGTATCAAGTGACGATGTGTGATAGGCTTTTAGTAGTAGTAGTAATAGTATGAGATTATAATTTGATCATCCATCACATGCCTTGAGATCTTCTGATCCACAGTGCAGACTTCTGCATAGAAATCGACATGCAATTATTTACCTGCTTCCGAGAGTCGTGCTTTGGTTGAGCAGCCACAGACATCAGATATGATGGATGACCGGATCCATCCAAACTTTGTCCTTTTAGTATAATGATGCTTGGCATGCGTGCGACGATGATGTTTCGATTGTTTAGGTGACATTTTAATGCAGGTGGAACTCGTCATTCAAGGTTGGTTGGCCTGCAAAGATGACTGTGAGCGAGAAGGCGACCGCCGCCTGTACCGCCATGTATGCTTGGAATTCCTACAGATGAGGGTATTATGAGCTGAAAGATTGATGACGGAGTTAAGCCTAAGGGCATCGATTCGCCCTTATCATATCTTCTTAATCCTTCTAGAACTTCGCCAATACACGTCCATTTCTGCCCACCCTACGTAAAGTCTACCGTGTCTCGAGTCAGAGAGGTGATATCGTCATTGCCCACGTAATAAACTTCATCACATCTCCACGGCATGCCGACTCGGACGCGTATCCTCGTCAAAGTCGAATGCAGAAACCTCAACGCCGGTGGGGCCCATGCCGTATTCACGGGTGCTGGTGCAACCTCAAGGTGACCTTCGATGGAACTTTTCGGCCGTAATTTCCGCCGAGGACGATCGGACGGCCGTAGTGAGCACCACCGACGCGTGTCATTCGTCGGAACCCCTTGCACGGGATCATTGATACAGCGGAAATGTATGATTTTGGACAATGTACTCGCTTCCCCTTCCAGAAGTGAGGATCCAATGTGCTGGGCGATGACGGAGACCACCAGTTTCTCCACGGGACCGTATGGTTGGGCCCACGTGACGGTGGATGGCTTGTGAGGAAAAAAAGCTGTTGTGTGTATCGAACTAAAAGGGGATCCTCGCTACGCTTCAAATTCCGCGAATTTGTCAAAGGCAACGTCGGGAGGAAGTGAGAGGTGGGGCTTTCGCCATCACCATCTCTAACCCCTTTGATCGCCAACTAAACTTGAACGAACGATTACCAGAAGGAGCGGAGGGGAGGAAGAAGAAGTCAGAGATGAGAGCCGGGGGGTGATATAAGAGCGCCATCGAATCATCGAAAGCCCTCATAAACCCCCGCGAACCGACAGATCGATCGGAAAGAGAGATCGGCAAGGTTTCGAGATGGCCCAAGGCGAAGCGGCGCCCGAGGACGACGGGAAGCGGAGCAGCACGCGGCAGTGGTGGGGGTACACCTCCTACCTTCGGCGGCCGAGTTGCCTCAACCCCGCCGCGGATGGTCCGACCGGGATGGGGAGCGATCGGAGCGTCGCGGCGGCCGTGCGGGACAGCGGGAGCGCCGCGGAGCAGCCGGCTCCCACCCATCTGGTCGTGATGGTGAATGGCATCATCGGGAGGTCTGCTTCCATGGAGACGTGCTGATCCCATCGTTTTCTTTCCCTGTGAACTTATTGTGCCGGATTTGTTCTTTCGTTTCGTCTTTGTTTTCCGGGAACTCGATTTTGTTGCTTTCCCTCTCCTTTTCTTTTTGATCTTTTCGTTGTGCGCTGCCTCTCGATTCCCAGTGCGAGTGACGAGAGGGAAGAGACGTGTGTGGGGTGGCCGCGCTGCAACATCTCAGCGCGCGCCGCCTCCACCAATCGTCTCTCGCATCGTGGCCTTCATCGTCTCTCGCTCTTTTCGTTCGTAATGGCGAACAACTTGCGAGGGGTATTTTTAGCTGACCCACCTACAACACTGGTGGTCGGACCGGGGCCCAGAAGGCTGGATGGCACCTGATGTGGGTCCCGCCGACGCCACGTTAAGGGGATGGTGGCCGGAGGGTCGGATCCCACCCACAAACCTCAAGCACGCAAACACGCGTAGCTGATCGGATGCACGATTTTTAAGGCACATCACGGGCGCTGCTTCGGCAGCTCGCAGTACCCTGAGCCACTCAGCTGCGCGTGCAGAACAACGTTCCTGCTCTCTGTGCGATCTTGGTGTTAGTTATGCAATCGAATCTCTTTGTCTTTTTCTGCTTGAGTTACTTCGGAAGAAACACGACTGATACGCAGCTTGTGATCCATTCTTCGCTCCTGAAATATGTTTTCTTTTATGTCTGCAGTGCTGCAAATTGGAAATACGCTGCCAAACATTTCGCGAAAAGCCATCCTGAAGACGTTGTGGTGCATCGTGAGTTATTTGATCGTTCTATAATATGTGATGGGGAGAATTAGAATTACCCTTGAAGAGCTCAGATAAACGCAAGTCCTTTGATATATATTTTCGAATGATTATTTTGCGATCTTAAAATTTCAATTATTCTTTGTAAATTGAGTACCTCTATCGAAATCTGAAACTCAAAACTTCTTTTTTTATTGTTTACTTGAAAATATTGCTCAGGTAGCTTGCATTTGAGTAGGAAAGGGTGGTATAAGTTCCTAAAGTGACGTGAAGATGGCTTTTTGTTTTGTACTGATTGGCAAGAATATAGGGACCCTATATGTTTAAGAGAATTATGGTCTAATTTATAAATGCATAGCTAGATACTATAATAAGTGAACACCAAATGTCTTTTAAAAACTATTCAGATGCATTAAGAGACAAGCATGCAAGTTCCCAGAGGACTGTTGAGAACGTGGCATAAATTTGAATATAGGTTTAGTTTCGGATGATGAACATCCTATTCGTGAGCTATGAAATTATTTTCAAGTATATGGATATTTCATTGGTAAAATAGGATTTGAAACTGGTACTGTTAACATGAATTGATAACAAATTCATTTTTCATCAAGTTTTCTGCAGAATGTAAGCATTTTTTTCTATTAAATATTCAATAACATTACATAAATTGGTTCTTCCTATGTTTGCATTTTGGATATCCGATATCTACAGAACACTATCTCCTTCTTTTTCCCAATTGAACTGTAATTTAATAATAACAGGAAGTGTTTCTTTTTTAATTTAAGGACAATTGAAGTGTTTCTTATTTAATTTAAGAACAACTGAAATGTTTCTTTTATTCCTTCTTTCTTTCTATTATAATCTGTGATTTATTACTTGGTTTTTCTGCAGGCAGTGAATGTAATTATTCGACATTGACTTTTGATGGTGTTGATGTAATGGGTGAGAGATTAGCAGATGAGGTTCCTGCTCTTTTTCTTAATCTTCAACCATCTGTCTGTGCTGCCTAAATATAATAAGACATTATAAAAAAATAATCTTTAATGCCAGACACAAGTTAATTAGATATAGGTTGATTCCATCTATTTCTAGATTATGTGATCTATTGGGTTTTGTCATTAGGGCTCTTGATCAATTATGTTATTAGTTTGCTTAACTAATATGTTTTTTGTATCAGGTTATATCGATTGTTGCTAATAATCCTGGTCTTCAAAAGATTTCATTTGTTGGTCATTCACTTGGTGGCTTGATTTCAAGATATGCTATTAGTCTACTATATGAGAAGTCAATACGGAAGCGCAGTTCAGAGGAAAATGGGGAATGTGAAGACCATACTCCTGGAACCACATGTGTGGACAACAATTTAAAAGGCAAAATTGCTGGACTGGAGCCAATTAATTTTATTACTTTTGCAACACCACATCTTGGGTCAAGATTGCACAAGCAGGTGACATCCACAAGCATGGTTTCTTTTTCCCTTACCATTTATTGGATCACAATTCAATTTCATGTCCTGATTTGTTTAATTTAATTATGGTAGGAGTAGAATAAGCTGGTCAAATTACACCATTGCCATCGGAAAATGTTTCATATTCAGATTCTTTCTCCATCTAAATACTTTTATCCATGATAGCTAGTTATATGGGTTTTCACTTCCATCTAAATATTCTCCTTTCTGTATAAGAACTTGGTAATTTTCACATTTATAATGCACACACACACACACACACACACACACACACACATAGTGTTCGTGACACTTGAATTAGTCGTTTTTTCATTTTTAGAACACTTTCTGACCAGCTGATCTGAATGACCAATTTCAAGCTTATGATTCTTTAGGTTAGATTAATGAAATATCACATAACAGATACAGAGGCTTGCAAGATCTTGAGGACAAGAGTTGTCTTGTTGTTCAATTGTTTGAAACCAACATATACATCCTATTGTGCATCAATATGAAAATATTATATAGGTACCAGCTAAATTATAAAACATCTGAAAATATTGTTTAAATGGCCACATAATAAATGGTTCTGTAAACTATGCTTCTACTACTTTGTTCTAGATCATCTGCAAGACATCATCTTAGAAAAGCCAACTGAGTAGATGTTGCTACTTCTGCTTTTCTTTATCTTTCCAAAATACTTAGATTTCTTAATCCTTCTCAAAACATTTAATTTCTGCTGTTTTATACAAGGTGCAATTGCCACTTAGGCCAAACATGGTATCATTCCCTTACTGTGGGGAGGATGATCTGTACTTAGCTTAAACATTGTTATCTTTATTGCACTTTTCTTCCAAAATTGATAACAAGAATTTTGCAGATCCCAGTTCTTCGTGGTTTCTATGCATTGGAAAAAATGGCATATCATACTTGTTGGATTCTCGGAAGAACAGGAAAACATCTATTTCTAAAAGACAAAGATAATGGAAAACCTCCTCTTCTTGTTCAGATGGTCAATGACTATGGAGATCTTCGATTCATGTGGGCCTTGCTTTGTCATAGATCTTTAAATACCAGAATATTTAATAGTTTTATCATGTTAGTCTTTAATTTTATGTCTATGTTGGCAGGTCTGCTCTGCAATCTTTCAAGCGTCGTGTTGCATACTCGAATGTTTGCTTTGACTGTATCCCATTCTGTTTTTCATTAATGTGATATATATGCCTTAAGACTACCTGTTTGATTTATATCATTATGTGCATTTGTAGCATTTACCTTTTAAGAATACTTAACTCAAGTTCAGTTATTGTTGGGCGGAAGACATCATCAATTCGTCGTCAACATGAGCTTCCCAAGGTAAAATTTTTAAGATTCAATTATGTAGCAGTGATATGGACATATCTCATTGTCATTCTCTCTTTCTGCAGCGCCAAGATTTTATGAAAAATAGTAAATATCGGCACATTGTATATGTCGAGAAACCAATAATTACTGATGTGCCACAGATGAATTTTTCAGCATCAACGACTTGTGAACTGAATACTATAAGTGAGATGGAAGGTTCATCACTAACTTTCTCATTTCTTTCTAGTTTAAATACTGTGACCTGAAATATCAGGGTTTTCTCATATAAATGGATTGTATATTATATAATTATCTGGCTTCCTTGATTTACACCAATAATAAATATCTACTTTGTGGTTTATATCCTAGAGCTCATACTAGAACAAAATATTGATGTGCATAGATAGGAAAATATGACACAATGTCTTTAAAGAAAGACAAAAAAAATATGGCATAAATCTTGTTGGTAACAATATGAGCAATTATAAGGTGGTATCCTTTTAACTTCAGAGATATTTGGAAAAGTCCATGTAAAGTTAAAGACATTTTTTATCAAGCAGTCTCAGAAGGATCTTAACTGAAAATATACAATTCTAGGAAGAAATGTTGTAGTTATGGTTTAAAGCAATGTGAAAAAAATCATACAAAAACTATCAAGGGATAAAAATTGCATTTCCATTCAAGCTTCTTGGTTCTCTTTAATTGGAATGTACTCATGAATGTACATCAAAATTTTAGCATCCACTCAATGAATCTGGCAACAAGGTTTAGTTGGTTCTACATGCCATTGATGATATTTTATGTTGAAAGGAAAAGAAACAAGTACATCTTCAAACAAATAGACAAAAAAAAATCACATTGTCATGTTTAGCTTCTTATTGTAATTTCAGTATGGGAATTTTCTACTTGGGAGTATAGATGGATCTAGCTGCAAGTAACAATACCTAGCTAGTTGAACATATAACTCAGAGAAAACTGCTGTTTGCTTTATTTATATCCAAAAGCAGCTGAAGCAGCTCAAGAACATAATGGCAATTAAAAAGGATATAAAACAGCTGGTTATTATTTAATTTGATATGAGCTTGAAGTTGATGCAGAGAATTAAGTTTGTGGACAATAAGGCTTCATTTTGTTGTGAAATCCTCTACAAGCAGGCAGCAGCATAGATTTGTGTGTTATGCACGATCATTTTTTTATGAGCGCACTCACTAACTTTTTAAGATATTTGAAACTCGTGGCACTAGATATTCTGCATAATGCTAATTGCTGTCGTCAAATATCTTGTGTCCCAGTTTCTGAGATCAACTGTATTGTTAACTATTTGCTATGGAATTTGCAGAGGTAATGATCAATGGTCTGAACAGAGTTCCTTGGGAAAGAGTAGACGTTAGTTTCCGGAAATGTTCACAAAGATTTTTTGCTCACAGTACTATGCAGGTTTGTTATCATCACTCCTGAGCAAAATATTTATCAATAAACTGTCTTCTCAGTACTATATGCGGTAACCATAGCTTGTCTTATTTTCATTCTTTTTGTCAACAATCAACTAGTGCATATCGATGAGTATTTGTCTTCCCGCTTCATTTGCATCGACAAGTTGGAAGTTGCTGTTATCGGATGTGTTCATATCCACGGACTGGAATTCACATATTTAAAACTAAGAAAATAAAAGCCTATAAGGAGTGTTTATTTTCTTTCATTTAACTACTCTTCTAATTAATGATTTTAGTTACACAGATACAATTTTGTATGATCCACACATGTAAGAGAAGCATGAAAGTTTAGTATGACGATTGAGAATTTTCTGCATCTTTTACAGGTTAAGACCTACCTTATAAATTCCCATGGTGCAGATGTGATATTTCACATGATCGACAACTTTCTCTTGTAGCTGCCAATTAAAGCTTGCTGCTGCAGTTCATACAATCGGGCCATCTCAGCTTTCTTTTTCGTTTATTTCTATTTTTCCTTTTTGAGGGAATCAATTGTACCATCTCAAATTTGAGATGCTCGTATATGCAGAGGAGATAGATGAATCAGGAAAAGCGCTCTTCTTCTTCATCCAGCATCCCCTGTGAAAACATACAGAGTCTCCATTTCTTCGCGCAACCCCGAGGGTAAGCACCCACCTCATATTTTGTCAACGTTTTATTGGTCTTCTATGTAAATCCAGATAATTAGTTCTAAGACAAATTTAACATGTAAAACATCTCATTTACTGTGTATTCATTAACATTCTTATTGAAATGTCATCCGAGTGTAAGCTGAAGCCTGCATGCTACGTTCCCTCATCTCTCCGCCACTTCATGTTCTTAATGGATGATTTCCTTTCTGCTTAGTAAATAAACATACTTAAGGTAGATTCATCTCATGCCTTCACTGGTGCCAGCTCTCTGATATGTGGGGGAACTGTCGTTGGGTCCTCTCGGATAGAGACATCTGTGGGGGAAGTAATCACCTTTTGTTCCTAATAGGAAAAGTAACTATGTAAGCGTTACGTTATCGATTGGATCGATTGATCCAATCGGAAACTACCACTCGGTGAAAGAACCCATGTGCCTCCCATTCGATAGGAGCACGATCCTCCAACCCCTGCCCATCTCAATCTTTGGAAGGGCCTAACGAGGGGTGTATTAATCCTCGACAGTGAGGCTCATCTCTCCTTTTCCCTTTTATAAGTCACTCGTCGTAAGTAATTTGTCACATACCATCAACTATGATTTCGGGAAAGACTCGCACATTCGACCATTCGACTACAGAGGGCATTAATCTTAGATGGTGTGGTTTAGTTTTCCTTTTTCCTTTTTTAAATAAGTGGCAAGGGGAACCATCCCGCTTATCTCAAACAAACTCCAATCTTGACAAACGATGCTCTTGCTGTTGTCCTTTCCTGACGTCACCTGCAAAGAGGAGCTCTCATTAGTCGTCGACTTAAATGAGCCCCTTGACGACATGAGGGGCTCCCCGACCAACCGCAATCGTACTCCATTGGTCGCTCATGTATAAAAATTAACCCCCAAAGCCAAAAAGGGAAAGGATCTCTACTACTATCACCTTCCAACTAATTTTACTATCGGAGAGGTCGGGGCGGAAACATCTCTTAACGTTGATCGCTAGTGTAGGGACCTCAGCGAGGCTAAGGTGCACCTCGAGACGATACCAAATCCACTTGCGAACAAGCAGCATCTTAGGATCGTGCTAATTGGACCTATTTCCCACTCTAATCTCCTTTCATGACCCCCATGGATCCTCTGGATGAGTTTACGTCTTCAAGATCAAACCAAGTCAAGGTGACTTCATGGTCAAGAAGAAGGGTCATGAGCCCTTGACTCCCCTACGAGAGGAGCACTGATAAATATATTTAGTCTTATATTGGTTGAGGAGTAGGGGCACCAATACTTGTAAATTTATTGGATTACACTTACCCTTAAATTTTGAGTATCTTTTGGGACTTACGAAAAGGTAAAACGTATGATCAAATGTTGACTTATCAATTGATTGAGATAGATTCAAACTTGTTTGACTCAAATTGAATCTAACCTACCAACTTCAAGTTAAATTATTTTAGTTTGGTTTAATTAGTATCTATTTCAATTGAATTTGGTTCGAATAAATATACAGGTGCACCAATATTCATACGCTTCAAACTAAGCACCACATGCATTGAATACATACATGGAGCACTCGAGCTGATTCGATCAAATGCATTGGGCGTACGCTTATAGACTCGATGAACCCAGTCGTCGTGAAGCCAGTCGGCAGGCGTGCGAGCGGGTCCTCGAATGAACCTACTCTCGGCTCAGTTATCGCAACTCCAATCCGCCACACTCCGCTTCCGCGACCTCCTCAAAGCCTGCATCGGCCGGCGCGACCTCACCGCCGGCCGCGCCCTCCACGCCCTCTTCCTCAAGTCCTTCGTTCCCCCCTCCACCTACCTCGCCAACCACTTCGTCCTTCTCTATTCGAGCTGCGGCCAGCTCGCGCTCGCTCACCAGTCGTTCGATGAAATTTCCCACCCGAACGTCTTCTCCCACAACGCCCTCCTCGCCGCTTATGCCCGCCTGTCCCACCCCGACGCAGCTCATCGCCTCTTCCTACGGATCCCCTTCCCTGACCTCGTATCCTACAACACCCTCCTCTCTGCCTTTGCCGCTGCGGATGGCGCCTGCTCCCTCGATTCCGTCCGCCTTTTCTCACACATGCGCCGCCTTGGCTCTGATGCCGATGGCTTCACCCTCTCCTCTGTCATCTCCTCTGTCGTTGATGACGTCGAACAGTTACACTCGCTTGCAATCGCCTCGGGTCTTGACTCGTATGTATCTGTCAACAATGCTCTTATCAGCAGCTATAGTAAAGGTGGCCTCTTGAATGAAGCCGAAAGGGTTTTTGGTGGGATGGTGACCTCGCGAGATGCTGTTTCTTGGAACTGCATGATCGTGGCTTACGGGCAGCATCGGCGAGGACCGAAAGCTCTCAACTTGTTTCAGGAAATGATGAGGAAGGAATTCGAAGTCGACATGTACACGCTGGCGAGTCTGCTGACAGCATTCACATCAGTGAAGGACTTAGATGGCGGTGCACAATTCCATGCACAGCTGATCAAGACGGGTTTTGAGAGGAATTCACATGTCGGAAGTGGTCTGATTGATCTGTACTCAAAGGTCGGTCAGATACGCGACGCAGGGAAAGTTTTCGAGGAGGTTGATGATCCTGATTTGGTTGTATGGAACACTATGATCTCGGGGTACTCTGTCAATGATGAGTTCTCCGAGGAAGGTATCCAATGCTTTCGTGAGATGCAGCGAGCCGGTTTCAGGCCTGATGATTGCAGCTTTGTCTGTGCAATCAGTGCGTGCTCAAATCTGTCATCCCCATCTCAAGGGAAGCAAATGCATGGACTGACGATTAAGACCGAGTTTCCAAGCAACCAAATCTCAGTCGACAATGCACTAATTTCCATGTATTCAAAATGTGGCAATCTCAGGGATGCTCATATGCTGTTCAAGAGGATGCCCAAACAGAATGTGGTCTCGTTCAACACAATGATCGGGGCATATGCTCAGCACGGACTTGGATTAGAAGCGTTGGTTCTGTTCAAAGAGATGCTTAATTTGGCTCATGTGCCCACGAGCGTCACTTTCATTTCTGTGCTTTCCGCGTGTGCTCACACCGGAAGGGTTGATGAGGGTTGGAAGTACTTCAATTCTATGAAACAAAAGTATGATATTGAACCTGGAGAAGAGCATTACTCGTGCATGCTAGATCTTCTGGCTCGAGCTGGGAAGTTTGATGAGGCTGAGGGGCTAGTCAAGAGAATGCCATTTGATCCAGGCTTGATTGGATGGTCTACATTACTCAGTGCTTGTCGGACCCATGGAAACTTGGAGCTGGGTGCAATGGCTGCAGAGAAGCTTCTTCAGCTGGAGCCTGCTAATGCAGCTGCCTATGTGATGCTGTCAAACATGTATGCTAGCACAGGTAGATGGGATGAATTTGCGACAGTTAGAAAGCTGATGAAAGACAGAGGGGTAAGGAAGAAACCGGGTTGCAGTTGGATTGAACTGGAGAAGAAAATCCATGTGTTTGTTGCTGATGATGTTACACATCCAAGGATTAAGGATATCTGCCAGTTCTTGGAGGAGATGTCGAAGAAGATGAAGCTAGCTGGGTATGTCCCAGATGTGAGATGGGCTCCCATAAGGGATAATATTACAGGAGAGACAAGGGCTGGATACCACAGTGAGAAACTTGCTGTTGCATTCGGGTTGATCAGTACTGCCGAAGGAGTACCAATATTGGTGGTGAAGAATCTTAGAATATGTGGAGATTGCCATAGTTCGATCAAGTTTATTTCTGCAATCACCGGAAGGGAGATTACTGTGAGGGATGCACATAGGTTTCATTGTTTTAGCGATGGCAATTGCTCCTGTGGAGATTTCTGGTGAAGACTCTCAAGCAGACAAGTTTTCTTGCAAAGCATAATAACCAAGCTTGAAGCACCTAAGGAGTGGGATTCCAGGTTCTGATTCTTCCCAATATCTCCACATATGCAACATTTGCACTGCAAGCTGAGATTTTAAGCTCTGTGTTAATTACTGGTGGTGTTACCCAAAGTCATGACCTACAAGATCCTAATAGTTGCAAGTGTTGGTGATACAGCTTCCATCAAGCTGGGGCTGCAGCTGACACTGTGTATCACCATTGAAACAAAGAGGTGTGTTTTCACTAAACCCCTCAACTTCATTCATTAGGTGGAAATAAATTAGAGGATTTGTCTTGATCCAAAATTACTTCTAATATTTGTACACTGGATTAGTTTAATTATTTTCTTTTTCAAAACAGTGAGTGAATATTTATTATTATCAATCATGAGATCAATCATGAGGTCAATGGTCATTGACTTTGTCCAAAGGACATTTCTTTTCATTGGACATTGACTTTGTACACTTGATAATCTGCTGTTAGATGGAAAAGTCAATGTCCTTTCAATTTCTGACAAATGCATGATAAAAAGAACCACTGTGGTAGAGTTTTCCTAGTGTCCATATTGACAATAAATTGTGGCTCACAGATTTTTCCACTACAAATGACAAAGGTTTTGTCAGATATAATTTGCTTCAAAAGCAAAAAAAAGGTCTTGCATACATACATGAATTGAACCAATCAAACGAGAGCTCTGATTGGTGGGATTTGGTGGACTGTATTGGATATGGTCCGCTGAATCCACGCCCATGTCTTGGGCCTTAAATGCGAGCATGATCGATATCGGAGCCCAAGGGAGAGTTCGTGGGTCGGATCTTATTGTATAAACCGACCTATTTCCGACCCGAGTCCGAAATCATACACCCTCCCTTATATACCAAAAAGCTATTCCGAAAAGAAGACGCGGACGAGGCGGTTCGCTCGCCGCTCGACCGAGTCATTCTCCAGATCCATCCTTGGTTTCGAGAACTCTTTCGTGTTCCTCCCCCCTATCAGCGATCCGTCGAAGCATGCCTGTGAACTGAGCCTCTCAACTTGGAGCTTTGTTTTGGATCAAGTTGAAGAGATGAGCTCCGATGACAGGCAGGGCGACCAAAACACGTGGCAGGAGAGGAGTACGCGTCCAGGGGTTGGGGATCTATTCTCTCCGTATTGATTAGTGCCACCGCCATCACCTTTGCGGTAAATTTCACGCCTCTCCCGTTTCTTGATTGGTTCGCTTCTTGCGACGTTCGAGGGTTGTATAGTTTTGCGACGCTTTCAACGATCGACAGCAGTTCTGTGAGTGATTTCAGCATAACAAATGGCTTATGTTTGTATTTTACTGGTGTTCTTTGGTAAATTTGACGCCTCTCTCCCGTTTCTCGATTCGGTCTCTTCTTGCAATGTTCGAGGGTCATGGAGTTTTGTGACGTTTTCAAATATCAATAGCAGTCCTGTGAGTGATTTCGGCATAATAAATGGCTCATGGTTGCAATATTTCTGTTCTTTGTTAAATTTGGCGCATCTCTCCCGTTTCTTGATTCGTTCTCTTCTTGCAATGTTCGAGGGTTATGGAGTTTCTTGACGCTTTCGACTATCAATAGCATTTCTGTGAATGATTTCTGTATAAAAAACGACTCACGTTTGTATTTTACTGTGTTCTTCGGTAAATTTGATACCTCTCTCCTGTTTCTTGATTGGTTCTGTACTTCCAATGTTTTAGGGTTATGGAATATTCTTACACATTCTGACATAACCGTCACTTTTTATCTAATATTAATAATCCAGTTGGAAGGGTATGTTATCTTTGCAGTAGGATTCTATCTCTAACATAGCAACAACTTGATATGCTGTTGTGGAGATGGTTAGAAGGGGATTGAGTAAATCTGACATTACTTACGTGGTTTCATTACTTAAGTTGAATTCCTCAATGGAAGGGAGATCGTGGAGTTTGTAAGAGTTTCATCACATCATCACCGAAAAGGATTGAGGTAGGTATCCCATCCCTTCTTCCCATATTAATCTCATAAAATATATCTCTCATTATTGATATCATAAAATATCATTCATGTTACTATGTTCATGATTTTTTTTTCCTCAAATCTAGATTTTTTAACATGTATGAATTGACATGTTGTAAAAACTTATTGGATCATGTTTCTAAAGTTATGTGATGAAATAACATGAAAGAATAACAACCTAACTTATTATACAAATATCGAGGTATGTCTTAATGTTATTTCAAACACAAATACTAAGGGTCAACAACATCACGTGATATCATCACATGATAGAAGTCTCAAGCTTATTGTAACAATAACAACCTATTACATAAAATGTTCCAACATTATTTGGTCATGGTTTAAAAAGCTAACAAGCAACGAAAACAAATGTTAGGTCGTCCTCTTCAAAGATAGGACATGTGTTGTTCCTCTTACATAAAACAAAATGTTCTAACATTATTTAGGCACGGTTTAAAAAGCTAACAAACAATAAAAACAAATGTTAGGTCGACTATTTAGAGATAGGACATGTGTCGTTCCTCTTGTTGTTGGTCGTTATTGTCCTATGCATTTGAAAAATTTTGAAATAATAAAATTCAGTAACAATGCTGAGTAGAATAATCTCGAATAAACAAAAGGTGCATAAAGGCAGACAATACGAAATAAGATGACAGAAATGATAGTACAAATAGTGGTTAATGTATTGAATAATACAAAATACAATGCACACAAAATAACAAACCATATGTACATATACAACATCATATATACATGCAAATGGGATGTCCACAGATGCCTTAGGTGTTGCAGGCATCCACTGTCAATCGCCCTTTGCATGTGTATATGATGTTGTATATGTATATATTGTTTGTTGTATTGTGTGGATTGTATTTAGCAGTATTCAATGTATTAATCGTTGATTGTGATATCCTTTTTGTTATTT
The DNA here is from genome assembly GCF_036884655.1 of Musa acuminata AAA Group. NCBI lineage: Eukaryota > Viridiplantae > Streptophyta > Magnoliopsida > Zingiberales > Musaceae > Musa > Musa acuminata. Next base: position 39,137,036 of record NC_088351.1, read on the forward strand.
TAATTTGTACCATCTACCTTGATGCACTTTTTGTATATTCAGGATTACCCTACTCAATATTGTTGCTAAATTTTATTGTTGTAAAATTTTTCGGAGACACAAGACAATGACGAGCAACGATAGGAGGAACAACACATGTCCTACCTTTGAGCAGTCGACCTAAGACTTATTTTTTGTTGTTTGTTAGCTTTTCAAACCATGATTAATTTTTGAACATTTTATGTAATAAGTTAGGTTGTTATTTTTATAATAAACTTTATACTTCTTACATGTGATGTTATTTGTCCTTAGTATTTGTGTTTGATAGAATATAACTTGGTATTGTTATAATAAGTTAGGTTGTTATTCTTTTGTGTTATTTCATTACATAACTTTATAGCATAATATATAAATATATTTGTTTCTAGTAGAAAGCATGATACAGTAAGTTTTTATTAGATTTGAGAAGAAAATCATGAACATGGTAACATGAATGATATTTTGTGAGATCAAGATGATGATCATAGTTTTGTGAGATTAAACTAGGAGAAAGAGATGGGACACCTACCTCAATCATTTTCGACGATGCCCCTTTGTCCTTCGATGAAACTCCTACCGACTTCTCGATCTCCCCTCTATCATCAACAAAGAGAAGAGGACTGAGGAATCCAATTGAAGTAAAATGACACTACATATGTGATGTCAGATGTACTCACATATCAAGTTGTTGCTCTCCTAACAAGAGATAGAATCCTAGTGTAAAGGACAAATATACCCTTCCAACTTGATTATTAATATTAGACAAAAGAGTCACGGTTGTAACACTTTCAACTAAGAATAGCAGTTCTGTGGATGAATTCCATGTAACAAATGGCTCAAGTTTGCATTTGATTGGTGTTCTTTGAGAAGTTCTTTGTGCTTCGATTTTTGTATCAGGAAAATGTTAGATTTTGTTGACCTAATTATAGTTTCTTTGCCTCCGCTGTGATTCTTTTTTCCATTAGTTCTCATGAAAATTCGTAAGTTGATTTGCTTGATATCTAAATAGTACGATAGAGCAAGTTATGTTCTTATGTGGTATGGAGCTTGCGTACAATACATCTGACCTTTCTTGGTTAAGTTGTTTGTCAAGGCTGTTCTTTTATTTTGCAGTGATCGCATCATTTATTTGTGCATTATTTTGGAAATTATATTGAAGCAGATTATGATTGCATATTGCTCTTATTTTCATGGCTAGCTGCTTTCTTAAATGATTTCTTTGTTTGTGTTAAAGTGATTTTCGAGTGGATTTAGAATGATTTCTGAGTGATCTTGGTGTGCTTAAAACCGTCTACTAACATATCCTGTGCAAGTGGCTGATGCTTAGGTCTTAAATATTTCATTGTCCTGGAAGATTTACTTAGTGCTGTATTTTTTTTATAGTATGTAAATAAGTAACGAATCAGACAACTCCTATATTGTGCAGGAGCGTGTCATAGTTACTTTGTCATCTTTTATGGTCATGAATGGTTTGGCACATTTGTCACATGCACACTGCATGTAAAATATATGGGTAATGCAACAATTAAAGAGAACTTGTTTTTAGTGTATAAGATTATACAAAGTGCAAGATGAATTTCAATTTAAATTGCATAGACTTTGTGCTAAAGTTCAGTCTTATAAAAAACTCCGTAATGCCAAAATATTTGGCTTTGAACTATTCTTGGGGCATTGAAGCCAAAGAAATGTTTATGTGAAATTCTTCATGAGCTAAACAATGAAATTTACAAATATTATTTTATATTTGTAGTATGAGAAATGTTTATGTGAAATTAGCAGATAGAAATTGTGTAATGTGGAATGTGTGTGCACTGAAGACCCATAAATGACATACTTATTCACACAGATGACCTGCTTGTTGTTAGTATACCCTCCTATTAGAGCGAGGGAAATAAATTTCAACAAGCTCGTCAATAGTAGTTTTCTAAATTATTATAGGAAATTCTTTAAGATAGTTGATGTCTTCCATGGACAATGACTTTTCTACGTTGTTGTAGAATTTTTCAATATAGTTGTTTTCTTAAAAGAAAAAAGTGGCCTAATTCACGAGCCACCCATTAATGCAGGGAATAGGGAGTGTCGACATACATAATCTTACCCTTGAAAGTAGGAAGAAAGTTTTTGTTATTAATCTTGATCATCTGGGTCACAAACGAATTTGTAAGTTGATATCATCAAAAGACAAAAAAGATACATAAGAATTCTTGAAACCATGCATTCTTTAAGTTGGAGATTGTGATGCATTCATGGGGAAAAAAAGGGAAGAGACTACATTAACTTTTTGTTTAGAGCATGGTAGTGGGACTTGTAGGCATTTTTTGTTGCCATCATTAACAAGTTGAACTTAATGTAACTTCTAGATGTCGTTTAGTGGCACTTAGGCTCATCAGCTGATCTGCTTTCTGTGGCTTGTGTTCCATGTAAATTCATGACTACTGATATTTTCTAGAATGTTATTTAATGGCTGGATTATGTCTTCAATTGAAACATCATCAGTAGCATGTAGATGTAGATACCTTATAAATGCTGAGGTACCAATTAAAATAAACACAAACTCAGTTGCTTTGTTCACTTTAAGATGCAGCAGCAGAGTAAATTTGTTGAGCCACCACTCTACTTTCTGCTTGCGAACATCACCTGTCACCACTGGTAGTGTTGGAGTCGATTATAATTGTCTGTTTAATAAGTCTATGCCTGGTACAATGGTGCTGGTGGTCCACTTGCATGTTCAACTAAGAGATGGTGTAAAAAAAAAAAAAAAAACAAAACAAAACAAAACACCGAAACAGATTGATTTGTTTTATTTATGCATGAGAATTTAATTTGGATGGAATAGTCATACATTAAAGGATTTGTACCCTTTTTAAAAAAACGATTTTATCCAAGTATTTCATGTTTTTACTCCCATCTGCTGCACACAGATTTCAGAGCAAAAGCCACGGAATACAATACGGCCCCTGATCAAAACCAAGACAATAAAGGTGTCATCACTCGCATGTCTTCATCTTGCATTGCTATACTACTTTTATCTTACCCATCTCGTGTCTGCAAAAGTTGTTTGACAACTTTCAATGTGTCTCTCTTTAATGAGAGAGCAAAGGATGCATTCTTGTGCTGCAGAAGTTGCTGAGGTGAAGCTGGAGAGGAGGAATGGGAGATGTCCATACTTGCAGCTGTAAACGTGGAGAGCATGACAGAGGAGAAAACAGAGTAAGACGACGTCTATTTTTTAAGTTTTGATTTAATGTACACCATTATTATGAGGGAAAAGAAAAAGTGCTTGATAGATTTTAGTTGGCATGGGCGGTCCTGCTGAAAAGAGAAACGAATCCAAAAGAAATAAGATGAAGGGTGTTTGACCAGCTCACGCTACCGCATTAAGAAACGAATGCTTATGAGGTCGATGGAAGGGGAGGATTCGTGATGCGAAAGGTGGGAAGCATCGAGGTTGGAAGGAACAAGGCATCCCTCCATTGTCTATTCTATGTCGCATGGCGTGTCATTCTTGCATGCAAAGCTGCTCGCTCCACCACGAAACTTTTGGCATAGGGCCCCCGCCCTTGAGCACGCCTGCACGCCTTTCCCAAAGAAAAAAATAAGAGGCTGCTTTGGACGTGGGCCACCCTTCTTTCTCTTGCAAATTCTCAATCCCAGTGAGTTCTGCCACCCTGTGATTTGGTTTGGTTTCACGGACGAAGGTTTGTGTTCATCCTGATTACCAAGAAGCAAAAAAAAGACACCTGTGAGCAGCGAGCGAGCTTTCTTCATCATAACAATCACAGCAGCCCTGCGGATGGTCAGTGCAGTGACTGCGTCTGTGTCAGCACTCTTCACGTTCATTTCATGCTGCTCGTCTGCGGTGTCTCGGACAGTATTGCTGCAATAATGCATTTCCCATTCATATTGGATCCGAGGAGTCTGCTGGGGGAACATGCAGTTTATCGACGGCGACTGATGTGCTCGAGACGAAACAGCAGAGGACAAAAGATTAAAGATTGCAGGATTTCAGCTCCTAATCCATATTTAATCCTGTCATAAAAAAGCGACTATTTATGATGTGAATGAACCACACCAAATCCCGCAAGGAAGCAGTGACTCGCTTTACATCCTAATTCGTTTCTCGATCAACACAAATTGTGAATCAGAAGAGGGAGAATGAAAAAGGAGCAGTCAGTATTTACTCTCAGAAAAAAAAGCAAAAACAAAAAACAAAAGCAGAGGCCAATGGACAAATAATGCGGAGCTGAAAGGGGAAGCGGTCAGTAGTCGGGCATGAGGTGCGATATCTTTCCCTCCTCGCCGGGCATCGGCGCGGCCTTCTCCGTGACCCGAAGCCAAACACAAACGGCAGTGAAGCTGAGCACCAAGCTGAGAAGCCCGCTGCCGACGCCGATCCCGACAATGGCAAGAACCGACAGGCCGCCGCCCCGCTTTGGCGGCAGCGGGTACCCGTACAAGTCCTTGTTCCCGACGAACGAGCTGGCGTTGAACCTGGGTAGAGCCGCGGCCCCGGCGCCTCCCACCGCCGTCCGGTTGGCTAGCAGCGCCGGGATGGGCCCCTCGAGACGGTTGTCGGAGACGTCGAAGGTGGAGAGCCGGACGAGGAGACCAAGCTGGTCGGGGATGAGCCCCGTGAGGAGGTTAGCGTGGAGGTCGAGCACGTTGAGGTAGGAGCAGAGGGCGAGCTCGGGGGGGATACGGCCGGAGAGGCGGTTGGAGGAGAGGTTGAGGACGGCGAGGTTGAGGAGGGAGGCGAGCTCCGGGGGGATGGCGCCGGAGAGGGCGTTGGAGGAGAGGTCGAGCGACTGGAGGTTGGTGCAGTTGGCGAGGGAGGTGGAGAGGGCGCCGCCGAGGGAGAGGCCCTGCAGGGAGAGCTTGTACACGCGGCCGTTGTTGCAGGTGACACCCTCAAGGTAGGAGGTGAAGCCGTTGCAGGGGGCGGCGAAGGTGTCCGCCGTCCAGTTCCGGAGGCCGCCGTTTGGGTCCGTCAGGGAGCTGCGGAGGTTGGAGAGGCAGGTCTCATCGTCCGGATCGGAGACTACCTGCTGCGGCAAGAGGAGGAGGAGGAGCAATGATGGTAGTAACAGTAGGAGCTCCGCCACCCGAGGCGGTCGCGTCGCCATTAGACAGCGGCCAGCGAACGCAGAGCAACCAGGTGGATAAAAATGCGGTCTTTTATCACTCTCTCTCTCTCTGTCTCTTCCGTGGCGATGGTGTTGAGAGGTAAACGTTGATGGGGGATGCTAAGGATCTTATTATTTGGACAGTGGACAGCCCAACATTCCTATCGAGATGCGTGCTTACTGCAACACCAAGGAACAATTATGATGGGAGGAAAAGGTGAAGTGCAGCCTCCATTCTTTCCACCTCCAAATTTTAATAGTCTTGTTGATGGACCTCCAAGTGGAGTAGTAAGACCGTGACGCCACCGAGGGATGAGGGTGGGGTGTAACAGAGGTTGGTCTCTGCCATAGGAGCTTGAGAGGAGATGGTAGGGCTGAGATGGACGTATCAGTGTCCGAGAGCATAAGAGATCGAGAGGAGATGGAGATGGTCGTACCAGTATCCGAGAGGCAAAAGCGTGATGCCATGCACGTTACGGCAGATGACAAAACTCAATGGCAGTGGGCGTCGTCATTTCGTGGAGTGATGATGTCCGAGAAGAGCTTAGCTTCGCATAATTGCATGGCGCAGTGGCAGCAGCAGCACAATCTCCATCTGCATCTCCATCGATGTCCTTTCCTCTTGCATCATCCCTCTCTTGTAAGAGTTAGCATCGGTTGGTGCAACACGAGAGGGTCTGTGGTCGAGTAGATTCCGTGTCGTGCTTGTTGGAAACTGTGGACCACATGACCAGGGATTTCTAATGTTCGATGGATGACGAGAGAGATTGAAGCGAAAGACAGAGAGACAGACGGTGAGATGATGATCTTTTATGACGAACCGACCGAGGACTCTGGAAGTGGGAAGAACATCTCCTCGGATCTCATGCACAACGAGGACGGTAACACGATATCCATCTTTGAGATCCAAGACGACAATCAAACTGATGGGTTACTCACCAGGCCAAAAAAAAGGGAAGAGAAAGCAGTGTTATGGTGATTCAAGGAAATAACGTGATATGCATGTTCTTCGCTCATGATGTATACAGCAGTGCAGTAATGTATACAAAAGAGGAGGTTCCCAAACTTTGGGGTACTAAGATTTCTCACATTTATCAGAAAGGCAACAGATATGCTAACGGGCTTGCAAATCATGCCAGAATGAGACACGCAGCAGTCCGGAGGCAGCCATGACCTGCTGCTTTGTATTATTATTTTAAGATGAAAATCTTTTTTTTTAATAATTATTATTTTAAGATGAAAATCTTTTAAAAAATATTTTATTTATTTATTTATTTATTTGTTTTCTTACTTTGTGTCTGTTACTTTTTTATTTTTTTGTTCTTTGATTAGTTTAGACATTCTAATAGAATTTATTGGCTATAATTTCACGTAGTCTTTGGATTACTATTGCTCCTAGCAATTACATATCAGCTCTCTTGTGAAAAGGGTATAGTGAACTATTAGGAGAAAATGTGATTGGCGTCTTAGTTATCCAAACTCGTCTGTGCAAGGATTGTCCGAAATGTCTCCGAGGTTGCTCCGAGGTGATTTCGAGATTGATCTGAGGTGGAGGTATCGAGCTCTCTCAAGGTAAGAGTATTATGTTCTTGAGGTAAATGCATTGTGCTCCCCAGATAGTACATGCACGAAGACTAGGGTCGGGCGAGGTTTCTCGACTCGATCCCTCTGATGCTTCAGTTAGTAATATGAGGTTCCTAAATGTAGGCTCGAGTAACTCAAGAAAGGAGAGAGTCCTCCCTCCTTTTTCATGTTTTCGGTTTAGAACGTGTTTTTACATGTAGAAGGAGGGGAAAGAAGTTTGTAATGTCATTTCTTGTCATAAAGAAAATAAATGAAGTTTAAGATTATTTTTCTTATCATAGAAGAAGAGAAGAAAGCTTAGGATTATTTTTCTTGTCATAAAAGGGAGAGAAGGAAGTTTGTTATTACATTCATTACCATAATAAACGAGAAAGAAGCTTGTGTTTCTTTGTTCTGAATCTTTATATACGTAAATGAATAACTTGGATGACACATGACGATTGTGTATTAACTGTTGATAAATTTCCTATCATTTGTCCCTCGTAAAGGCATGTTTCGAGGCTCTTGCAAGAGGGACTCGAAACACATAGTTTGGTTTCTCCGTTAAGGGACTTGAAACACGTGCGGGTCGGGTTTTCTCGATTCAAGTATCTCGGGGTGCGATGGGGTTGTGCCTCCATCGTAGTGGTTTTTCTTTGCCGTTAGTCGGGTTTTTCGACTTTATACATTTAGACCATATTTAGCCTATGCATTCATTGTAGCGGATTTATATCGGTGCCAATTAGGTCTTCCCGACTCGCGCGTCTCAAGTGCATTTGACATTGTATTTTCATCATAGCGGATTTATCTCGGTGCCAATCTGGTCTTCATGAATCACATATCTCGGGCATGTTCAGTCTTGCATTTTTGTCAAAGCAGATTTATCTCGGTGTCGATCAGGTCTTCCTGATTCATGTGTCTCGAATACATTTGGCCTTACACTTTCATCGTAGCAATTTTGTTTTGGTGCCCATGGGGTCTTCCTTACTTACGTGTCTCGGGCGCATTTGGTTTTGCGCTTTCGCCATAGTATATTTACTTTAGTGTTGATTAGGCTTTTCCAACTCACACTTCTTGAGATCATTCTTCCTTATGCTTTCGTTGTAGTAGTTTTATTTTGATGTTGATCGGGGTTTTTAACTCACGTGTCTCAGCCTCGTTTGGCCTTACGCTTTCACTATAGCAGATTTATTTCGGTGTCAATCGGGTTTCCTGACTTACGCTTCTTAGGTGTATTCGGGCTAGTGCCTCCGTTATAATAGATTTATCTTAGAACGGGTCAAGTTTTCCGATCGTGGCAGGCTTAACTCTTCTTTCTGTCATGGTGGATTTCATGTCCCTTCTCCGTTGTAGTTGATCTTAGGTCTTCTCACCATGGTGGGCTTCAAATCTTCTTTTCGTCGTGGTGGATTTTATGTCCCTTCTTCGTCGTAGCGGATCTTGGGTCTTCCTACCATAGCAGGCTTCAAATATTCTTTCTATCATAGCGGATTTCATGTTCCTTCTCCATCGTAGCGGATCTCGGGTTTTCCCACCATGACGGGCTTTAAATCTTCTTTCTGTTATGGTGGATTTTATATCCCTTCTCCACCGTAGCCAATCTCGGGTATTCTTGTCATGCAGGCTTTAAATCTTCTTTGTCGTGGTGGATTTTATGTTTCTTCTTTGCTATAGCAGATCTCAAGTCTTTCGGTGGTCAGCTTCAAATCTTTTTTTGTCATAGTGGATTTATGTCCCCTTTCCGCCATAGCGGATCTCGGGTCTTCCCACCATGGCAGATATATCTATATATAAGAAGGATGACGATTACCCCCCTTAGTAAAAGTGTTATGGGTTGGAGATGAGGCCTCATCGTTGGAGCATTCTTTGAGAGGGTTGATAAGCGAATATACCTATGACACCAAGCCTTCTTTCTAGCATCAAAATGTTATGGGAAAATATTGTTGATGTCTTAGTCAATCCGATGCGGTCCAAATCCGTATGTCCAGGATTATTCGAAGTGACTACAAGGTGATTCTAAGGTAGATCTGAGGTGGAGGTGTTGAGCTCCTGAGGTGAAAGTATTATGCTCTCGAGGTGGTACCTGCATGAAGACTAAGGTCGAGGAGGTTTCCTGGCTCGGTCCCTTCGACACTCAAGTTAGCAATCCGAGATCTCTAAATATGAACTATCGAGTGATTTGAGAAAGGAGATAGTTCTCTATCTTTTTTCTTGTTTAGGATATATTTTTATACTTTGAAGGAAGGGAATGAAATATGTGATGTTCTTCGTTGTCACAAAAGAAGATAAGAGAGTGCATGATTGTCTTGTCGTAAAAAAGGAAAAAAAAAAGTTTAGGATCGTCTTCCTTATTATATAATAAGGGAAAGAAGGAAGTTTATGTTTCTCCACTTGATTAATATACACACGTACATAGAATGACTTAGATTACATGTGGCAACTATGTATAAACTGTTGGTAAATTCAAAAAATCTTCTAATCTCGCTTTTAAAATTCTTCTCTCTAGAGTTATTTCTAAAAGAATTTTTATCAATCGAGTCAGATTTAAATTTTTATTATACTCAACAAAGAGATTACGGGAATCAGTTGGTACGGAGGGATGGTTTAGAGATTACGGACGGTTCTCTCCTCCGTCGCCTGGCCACAGGGTGTCCGCCTGCAGTGCGGTGGTCGATCGTGGTCAATCAAAGAAGATGGCGTTCGCTCGGTACTTCGCCTCAGATGCTTCATGAGGAGACCGTGGAACCCTTTCCACATCAATGCCTCCTCCTTCGGTTCATCCTCGACACGTCGAGAGATCCTTGTTTCCGATTACCAAATCGGCAATAATAGAACAACGAAGGCAGCGGAAGAGAGCAAGAGTTCCGACAGAGAAAGTACACCAAGAACAGCATCATCGACCGTGGAATGTCAACTTGCGTCGAGAGGTTTCGTCGCCTCATCGATGGACAAGTTAAGTCTTCGTGTCAAGCTTTTTAATCCACCCTCGAGCGTACTTCAAGCTGGTCGGTCACCTGTGACAAAGTAAATGTCACTTGTTTATAAAGAGGCTTAGCAGAGCCCCCAGAATCCTATGCCATGCGAAGAAGACCCCTACACCACAGCCACAGCCACAGCCACAGCTGGGTTTCTTCTCCACACCATGATTCGAGAATCTACATACAGCCTTTGGAGAAAGGAAATGGAGAATGTTGGAAGGCAGAGCAAAGGAGAATGTTAGTGATTGCACTCAACAAGGTGGTCAAAAAAGATAAAAACTGCATTGCTTTGAGGCATGGAGCTGCTTTTCATGATGTACTTGGCAAGACCCCAAATCAGAGTAGTAGTAACTAAACATCATCTCACACAGTGACATGTTTTTGTCTTTTGGCCCACTCCCTGCAAAAATCCCTCCACCTATATAGGCCCCAAAGTTAAAGGTGCAAAAGAGGCCACTGACATGTGAGGCAAGGTTGATCCCACAAAGATCATGCATCACCAATCTCTGCTCCCAAACCATCTGAAAGGAATAAAAAAGGGCATCTCCTCGCTTTAGCCGGTGTGAACTTTGCTTTCTGCTGTCACTCCATCATGGACTTTGCATGCTTTGTCGTCGTGAGAGACTGCTTAAACATCATTCCATGCAGCAAATACTGGCATTTGAGACATGGCAATGGTCGGCCTCGGCTGCGCCGGTGGAGCCGATGAACTCATCGGAGTTGGATTGAACTTGGTTGAGGCATTGACGTACATCATGGAGAGACCGGTCCGGTCGGGACTCCCTTCTCTGGAACTGCCCAAGCTGGTCACCAGCGATGATTGGTTTGATAAGTGGGCATTGCTCATCTTCTCCGAATCATCGACTCCTTGCACCGAGCTCCCTGCTTCTACTCCGATCAGGCCATGAAGTGCCGCTGGGAATGTCATGGGGCTCCGATACTCACCACCCATGATCATCGGTTCGTGAGCATGAGATCCGGTGGATGGCGATTTGTGCTGGGCACATTGGTAGAGCACCATCTTCCATCCAGAACCAGCAGTGTTGTTTTCTTCAGTCGGGTCTCGACTAGGGTTTTTTCCTGATGGAGCATCTTTTCCTGCTTCGATTGCCTTGTGTTTCCTGGCAAGTTCTCCCGGAAGCAACGTACTACTTGCCATTATCTTCTCTACATCGTATCTTGTTATATCAAAGTTAGTCACAGCATTCACCCCGCGAAATTTTATCGCAGCAATGTCATATGCTTCAGCTGCTTCCTCCTGAGTACCTGAAAATTCAATCTACACCGTGAGAAGAAGTAGCAGTGCCTGATGAGACAGCAGTGATATCTGATACCGAGTTGAACATTAGGGTTCCAGATTACTTGATACATCAGAAAGAATAATGCACCAAGTCTGGCTTTTGAATCAAGGACTCGGATATAAACTGAAAGCTTCAAAGAGAATCCACCTTGCACGAGTATAACTATGCTTAACAAGCAAAAGAAATCATGCAGCCAGAGGATTTCACGTTTGATGGTTCAAAACATCATATTTAGAAGCAAGGCAAGGTATCAAACATGACCGAACACCAAACAGGAGCTTACTGAAAGTTCCAAGATAAAGATCTTTGTTTCCAGCAACCCTGCCAATTCGAGCTTGCCATCTTCCATGTTGGTGATGCCTGCGGAAAGCCAGTGTTAAGTAATACAAAATGATTAAGCAAAATACATGGCTAGTTCTACTGATAGATTGGGGTTATACCTCGTTACTCCTCGGTATATAGATGCTCCTCGTGAAAATCCGCTGCTTTTTCTGCAATCAATAAGTTAGCAAAATGATTAGATTTCTGAACTATACACACAAATGTATACCGGTGTACAACACAAATCAGAGGAGCTTTACCTTCTCAAGTGGGCGACGTATTCTTGCCTGCTCATGTTCTTCATTTCTTCAAGCTCGTCTCCATAACTTTCCAGCTGCAACAAAACACGGTAAGCAAACACTCAAGATTGCTAGTAATCCAAAGTGTAAAAAAGGTTCCCCGGATTGAAAAATCATACAGGGAAGTTGATGTGTGTTGATGGTCCCCAGTACTTCAATGCAGCCAAGTCATAAGCTCTTGCAGCTTTCTCCTCCGTGTCATAACCCCCTGGGAGAAGCCAAGGTTATAGTGCTTGGTGGTAGCACATCGGAAGAAACCAAATGAAAGATGAGAGGCCTACCTAGATAAACTGTAGGAGAGCATAACCATGGCATTTCCCAAGGCAGGAGCATGACAAACCAGGATTCATATAATCATCAGTCAAGCTTACTCAAAACTCAAGCATTAGCAGTACAATTTCTTTTCTTGTAGTAAAGAACACAGTATGGTTTCATTGAGAATCTTGAGACTTGGATTCGTATGTTCTACTAACCTTGCCTTCCTTTTCTTGTCTGGCCTTCTTTCTTGCAGCTATTGTCCCAAAGATGAGCTTCGTATCTACCTGTCCACCTGTGCCTGATGCAGGAATCACATGTCACAAAATCGCAATAGAAACAAAGTGATACTTTTTCTTTAGTAGAGGTAAAAATACCACCAAATACATGTTTCTCTACGGAGACCTTCAGGGAGAAGAAGATACAAAGTTGCCAAAATCCTATAGAAATGGAAGACCAGAAATATATAGGAATGCGCCATGGAATACTGACCTAGTAACACCTCTGTATTGAGATGTTCTCTGCCCAAATGTATCGATGGACTTCCTGTGAACTGGCTGCTTTTGGCATCCCTTTGCGGGCCTCATCTTCCTCGTTGTATCAAAGGCCATGGGCTCGGTGGTAGAAGAAACCTGTGCTGGAGCCGTCACACAGCTAGACTGAGACCCGGGGCTCATGGACAAGCTCAGGGACTGCAACTCTCCAAACCCAACAGCTCCAATGGAACTGGGGCCGATGCCACCTTCCTCGCCCAGTCCACTGTCGCAAGCGTTATAGTTCCTAGCCACCCAATTTTTTAGACTGGGAATGCCATCCTCCACCATTGTTCCCTCCTCCATCGGTGCTTGATACATATCATGGCTTGCGAGTTCAGAGCACATCCCTCCCTGCAACGGTTGCAAGAAGAGCTGATGATGCTGCTGCCCATGGAGAGCGTCCAGAGAATGGGCTCCGTTGCCTTGAGTCTCCGAGTTTTGGTAGTAGTACATGCTGTCCAAGCTTAACGCCATTGCTTCCCTGTCATAGTTCCCGCAGTGGTGATCGGCCCCCATATTTGGACCACCACCTAAGAAATCTTCTAGTTTTGGAGGCGGAGATGGCACTATTCCTTCCTCACAATGAAGAAAACGGTAAAGAACCATGTCAGGCATTTCCGGAAACAGCTCTCTTGTTTGGAAGTTGGAAGGAGGAGCTTGACAAAGAAAAGATAAAAAAAAGGGTTTGAGACAGACCTTGTTGCTGCGATCTGCTGAGGGCTTCCATGATACATAGAGAGCCATCAGACTTGAGTGGCATGACAGGCAACTGAGAATAGAGTCCTCCATTCTCTCCTTCCCCTCCATAGCAGATCTCGGTGCTGCTCAACTGAGGAGATAGAAAGAGACTGCATGGGACTCCAGAAGAAACACCAGCAGTGGTTGTTTGTGTTTGGTGATGATGGCTCTCATGATGGTTATGATGATGATGATGATGATGGGGCTCTGAAGACACCTCCATGTTCATGCGAGTGGAGAGAGAGAAACCCAACCAGTTGCTGTTGTTCATGGATTTCATCTTCTCCTCACATTGGGCATGTCTCTAGTCATCTACCATCTCCTGTGAAAGGATGAGCTATCGAACTGCTGAGAACACCCACACATCTTATGACGAAAATAGCCGAAACATCATCAGCTCGCCCGTTACCGACACCATATGCGGTGACATTGCAGGGGAGAGGAGAGACACTGGAGGAGAAGACTACAAGTCTCTTTAAACTAGAAAAAGGAAGGAGCTCCACTAAGCAAAAAACTGGATCAATACAACCTCACAGCACGCCATAGGGATCTGTGTACAGAGAAGGACCATGCTTGTGGCTTTTGTTTCCTCCCCCACCTCCCTCTGCTTTTCTTATTGATCCTTAAACCCTGCTAAAACCTTGGTTAAGAGACACAGAGATAAGGTAGCATCATACTCGCAGAGTTGGCCAGGGTAGAAACCTTGAAAGCAATAGAATTAATGGCGGTGCTGTCACTGGAGAAGAGGCCCTTTCCATCTCCTTGCCTTGTGGTAGGAATCAAGGAGGAGGATATTTGCTATGGTAGCCAAAACAAGGTTGCTACTTGCACAGTCTCGTGTCTACGAGAAAGATTGAAAGGGAGGACAACTGTCCAACCAGTCACTCCGGAACAGCAGTACTATCTCTGCATCAGTCTGCAGTGCAATCCAAGGCTACTGATCAAATCTCCTGTCATGCTCCTTCTCCCTTCCTCCTTCAATGTCACAAAAAGATTAGAAGAGAGAGAGAGAGTTTATCCTAAAGATACAACTTTGACGTATAGTGAATTCAAATGTAACTTCTCATACGTATCTTTAGGTAGTACCTGTAGTCAACAGCTGCTTCCAAGTAAAGTGAGATGTGGGTCTTCATGATAAGCTTGATGTATTCCGGGAATGATGAGAGAAGTGCCTAAAAGCACGAAAGAAAAGCTTCTCTGGGATAGGAGAGCATCAATGTACTTAGATCTCTATAGAATACAGTATCTTAAGATAAGTTTGGTCCAGGATTACATCAAGCAAATCATACTGTCATCTCCATCAATCCTTATCAGAACTAAATTACTTGCATAGGAGTGGTAACATGACATTATTCTACAAGTTCATCCTAATGATGCCTCCTCCTTAGCTGGTTTCAGCACTAGGTAGACATTTACACCTGGGACTTTTGGATGCAAGTTGCCAGGTCCCATCGAGCTTCTAATACGAATTCTTAAAAGGAAGCAATGAGCATTGTTCTCATCTCCTTTGTTTCCTGATTGATTTCTTGGGCCCTAGGCTACATGTTGGATGGTGATGTTATTATGCAGGCTATGGAGATTCCGTGGCTTCTATCAAGGCTTTTTTGTTATGCATGCAGATGTGCATGGTGTTCATGGAGACAGATTTTCTAGTGAGAATGATTTGGGATCAGAAAAAAAGTAGATGGGATGAAGATAGAATGGTAAGAGGAATGAGGGGAAGGGAGTTTCAACGTACAGAAATCAATGGCCGTCATCCTTCTCCCCATCGCTTTTCTGATTACTGCAATGATGAGTGCATTCACCAATATGATGCCTCCTAACTTGGAGCAATGTCCCCATCATTCCAAGCCTCCTTCGAACCCCTTTAGCAGGGGATAAATGGTGGAGGTTAATTGGTGTCGTCCTTCTTCGCTCGTGCTTCCTTCGGTCCAAGTTCCTCTCCCTTTCCGAGGATGCAAGTCAAACTACACATACCACATGAAAACAAGGCAAACTGTGAGTCCATAACTAGTCTGAAATAGAAGTAATGTGTGCTAGATGACATACCTCAATGTTGGAGGACAATAGACATGATCACAAAGCAGGAGGCTGTGATCCGTAGCAGTGATGTTGTTTCAGTAATGTGCTTGTATGAAAGACTCCTTTGTTTCTGAAACTTGCAGAAAATAAGGCCTTTGCTTTCAGAAATCAAATGTGTTGGAAAAAGGAAAAGACAACAGAGAGAGACAGAGAGTCAGCAGCCATGACTGCCACTGCTAACCTCTGAGGTTTTGGTCTTCTTAGTTCCATAAAGAACACAGAGGAGCATAATTCGATCACTAGCCATAAACCTTGCGTTCACAGTGTGGAAAATTTTGCATGTAGTATAAGGCTAATCTCTTGACAATCATTTACTGGTTAAGAGTAACTGCGGTACTCAGGGATCTTCTTTCCTGGCTCGGTGGAAAGCTTGATGTGCTCGAACATCAACAGCTACAGTTTCCAACACAGAGGAATGGGCTCGTTAGACTAGTTGTAAACAAGTTTAGCGGGATGATTAATGCACTGTTCATACCATTTAAGCCCGAGAGAGATCTGGCCCTGCTACATATCTGAATAATCCATTCCAAATGAAGAATACTAGATCTCTTGCAACTTGGACAGACTAAATATGACTCAGTCTAAACTCTTGTTTCTTCTTGGTAAACAGTAATTCTTCCAGGGTTTCAGGATGAGAATGTGTTTTAGCAGGATTCAAAGTTCCTGCTATATAACAAATGCATGCATTCTAAAAGATGTATAATCTCTCTAAATATTCCTTAAGGTTGCTATCAGTAAAGACTTCCACCTACATAAACAGCCAAGCAAATGGGTGCTAAGGAACAGGCACAGTTGTCCCCTGCAGCTGGCGTTTAGAGCTTGATGACTTCCACTCTCCTACTGGTAAAGCCATCCGGCGTTGGTTCCTTTCGAAAAGTCAACCACATGATATTTACACGTAAATCAAGACAAGCTCAAGCACACCATTAATTTGAACTGTGAAACAAATGCTCCCCCAGTACAGAATGCTTTGGAAGCTGCCATGCCCGGCAAAGGTGGGATTATTATGAGGATAATAGCATGGGACGACCAGGGAAGAGGGAGCCCCTTGTCTCGGCTAACCAGCTATTTAATCTTGTCAGGCTTGGAAAGTTCAAGAAAGCAAGGGTTTTAATTGAGATCCGTCTGTGATGCCCCTTTTCACAGTGGCCCTCAGGTAAATGGCAAGGCGAGTGTATAAATAATCTCTGTTGGCACATGCATCCACACGTGTGGTTCTTGTTCCTTACACGTGAGCTGGCACAGAGGACTGAGGAGTGAGGACAACATAGTGGCATTGGCATTGGTGATGCCATTGCGCAGAAGGTTTGCAGATGAAAGATATAAAAGACTGTCAGTGTAAAGGTTAGCATACTTATCTCCTGTCTTATCTACAGGTAAAGCAGATGATGGAAGGGCAAACAGGATGGAGAAGTAACTGGTTGACACATCTCCCTGTTTATTACTATCGACATCTTCTGGCCCCAGACACACTACTACTGAGATTGACTAAATCCATCTTCTACCTGTGTCCAGTAAGTGTATCATTTTCTGGCTCCATGCTTCTCTGTTAACATAATCTTACTATCTTCATGTATGTCTGTAAAGCTTTTCATTCAACCTACCAAAAAGTCATTTACCCCAACAACTCTATGTGTGTGCTACTTTGCCAAAGTTGATAGGTGTGGTCTCCCCTCCTCCTTTTGCACTGTCCCTGAGCATGCGCAAACTTAATCATTCTATAGCAACATTTAGCTTTCACAGAGCAGAAGAGATTGTCTCTCATTCTGTGTCATGCCCGAGGGAGGATACAAAGCACAGGCTCGGCCATTTCCTTCTTTGGATGGAACGCTTAGGCCTGGACATTTAAGGTCTGAGGAGATGTGGTACATCACCACCCTCGAGGAAAGCAACAGCCTCACTTGATACAGTGGTTTCAGAGGAAAGGAACACCAATGAACTAGGCCAGTTAAAAAGCTCAAGAGACAAAGGTCAGTGGTGGTGAGGTATAAAACCCAAAAATAATAATAATAATAATAAAGGAGAAGCTATGTGGGAGCTCCAACCATCAGCCAAGAAGGACGAACCCATCTGTCCCCCCTTACCGTGAAATGATAAAGTGGAATTTAGTACCAAGATACTACAGTCCAAACTAATGACTTTGACAATTCATAAGGCACCTGCTCATGCTCTCCAACTTTATCTTAGTTGAATAAAAACGAGCAACCAAGAATGTTTGAGACCATACTGCTACATAATGAAGTAAAACTTATCTGCAAGATTTGTTTTATTAGGGATATTCCGGCCTTCAGCATAACATCAATGTGCTCTTTTTAAATGAAAAGGCTTGAATTAGCGTTGCTAATGAAAAAAGAAGAGCCGCCTAGCAATCTCTTATGTTAAGTACTGAACACAATAGTGTATCACAGGACTCTTTCACTCCACTTATTGTGCTCTTATTGCGCAAACTAAGAAAAGAAACATTAGGAGAAGCTAAAGCTGGTTTTGTGCAAGCTGCTGCCACTGCACAATAACAATGCTATTTATTGTGGTGCTTATCTTTCACAAGGGAAACAGGAAATCTAAACAAAATCCAAGCAAGATCCCCTACAAGAATAGCAGTTAGCCTAAAGGTACAGAGCAAGGAGGCCTATTTGAATAGCAACCGAATGGAGGTGACAACAGCCCGGTGCGTAAGACAAGTCAATGAGAGAGAGACGCAAGCTCACATGACATTCCACTTTCCAGTAAACTCCAAATCCCAATTAAAGTTCTCACTATAGCCTCATACTGACTCTCTGCATCAAGCCATCTTCCTGCCCGGACCCAAGTTTCAAGTTCTCTCTCTCTCTAAAAACATGTGAGATTATGCACTGAAATGTCAATGTCCTCATCACCTTTGATGCACTTCTGTGGTTGCTTCCATCCCATATGCTCATAGAAGTAAAGATATAATGGTCAAGTCATCATCTTTAGGTGCTTGGTCCCCTGTTTAGGCACCTGCCCTCATTATCGATGTGTGATGGGAAAGAGGAGACAGACATGGGGGGCCTCAAGGAGTCCTGCATGGGTCTCCCCACCAACAGTGGGGAGAGGTAATAAAGCCAAGCCAAGCACAGGAGGGTGGGAAGACATTAAGACAAACACCCAAACTGAACAATGGCCACAAGGGCTATATCTACAGTGTCAGGGCTACTGCTTGTGGTCCTTGCATCAGTCCTCTCGCTCGTTGGGGTCCTTCTCAAAGTTCAAATGGGTGTGAGCGTGCCTCCACATTTCCATCTGTTCTTTTGTGATTAAAGAAGCCTGGATTGAGGACAGAGCCTTCAATGCCCAAATTGTTGTCTTTAGGGCCTCACTGCAGGTAAAGCTGCAAAGATGTTTGCTTTACCATATTCTCTTTTTCGTTTTTCTTGTATGCAGATTATCTAGGCCTTCGAGTCCGCCATCTGACTGAAGAAATGCTAGTGGTCAGGACATTCGGTGAATCTAAGTTGTGATCTAGTGTGGGACCTTGGTTCTGCCACCATGGCGACTCACACTAAATACTGCAATGCCTTCGGATCTATGTATCTATCTCTGTCTCTCTCTCTCTCTCTCTCTCTCTCGCTCGTGGGCCTTGCTCCTTCAATCAAGCCTTCTTGGTTCTCGGCCTCCATTTGATCGAAATTTGGATCCAGAATCCCACTTGACAACATCTAACAGTAAGCTTCCTTTCGTATATCAGTATATGTTCTTCTACGTAAAGACATCTTTTTAATGGCAGACAGGCCTCTCTCTCTCTCATTTAAGGTGCATAGTGAAGCAGCAGAAATGACTAAGATGATGGAGTGATGCATGAAGACATGCAGACCAACCTTTTGTGTGCATGAGACGAAAGCCTCAGTTAGGGCGGAAATGACCCGGCGTCACTTCCGGGTGCATCGTGGGGTCCCGGAAGATCTCTCCCGGAGGCCACTGCAGCCTAGCCTAGGAAGGGATGTAACCCAAACAAGTAGCAGCTAAGGATATGATGTCATGGCATGATCTGATGGAACTGAGACAGCAACCAAACGAGCGAGCAAACATCGATTTGGAACAAAAAGAAGCTAAGATAGAAAACAGATGATGCTTTGGGGTATATAAATAACATGACTAGATGAAAAAAAGAGTTACTAAACCACAGATGGAAACAAAATCACATAGAGAGAAAGATTAGCCAATCAGAGCATTAATTAATGATCAGAGAATAACAACGAGATTTAAACATTCTCTTTGTATTTCCCAGTTTGTAATGTAATAATGGATACACAAATATTTTACTCACATAAACTTTTGAATCTAAACACACAAGAATGTACAATCAATTGAGTAAAAAACAAAAAAGAGTAATATAAAAATTATATACACATAACAGTCCACAGATGGACTCCGTTACATGCAATCATTGCAACCAAGGTCTTGGCCATCAAGTGAATAATCATCTTATACAAGACTCAGGATGGCGATGATGTTGCACCTATCAGCGGAGATCAAGGCGTGGACTGTAACGATGATGCACCAAAACCAAACCACTATGGACGTTCTTGAAGGGTCACACTGGAGCTAGATTGACAGAATGACAGCTACCATCAGGCAGAGTCCTCCCAAGCAGAGCCCAGGCTCGGTGTGGAGAGAATCCCATGGCGACCTACACGAAGGCTAGGCTTTAACTTTGGTACGAGGTCTTTCATGCAATCTCGGCAGCGGCAGGAGAGACAAGAGTCCAGAGACTCCCTACTACCTACCTGCAGCTTCTCGTCGTCCACCGTGAACTGACAGCTGACAAGATGCTGCAACACCAACAACGCCGATGGGCATCCAACTGCAGGCAGATCCTTCTTCAAGGATCTACTTTGATGAGCTCCCCCCCTCAGATTGTACAGTTGACTATCATTGCAAAGAGTGATGTGATTTAGCTGTGAAGTTCTCAATGAAGTTGGCTGGATAACTAACTTATCCTAGCGAATAGGAGAAGTCAGATTTTGGAAAGTCATGTGCCCTGCTCTCTCCAAACAAGGACACCTACGAAGTTTATCACAAAAGAAAAAAAGGGGTAAGAATCCTAGATGTGATCGACAGTTCAGATGATTTAGATAAATCAAGTTGTTCCATAGAGAAAGACAGAGAGAGAGAGAGAGAGAGAGAGAGAGAGAGAGAGAGATTCAACAAATAAAGCATTGCAGAGGCCACCTCTTCCTTAAGTTACAATTACATGAGAAATCTACTGAAAAACCAACAATGTGGCACTAAGCTACAAAACCATATTGGTTGGGGCTGCGGGCGACACTAAACCTTCTTGTTCTATTCACAAGAGTTTCAAGTCAAAGCATATGACGAGTTGAGTAAAATTATTTCTTAACTTAACTTATTCGTTTATTTTATAAAAGAAACTAATAAGCTGGATCGGCCACGACCACTTGCCACACATACCCACCCAAGAATATCATCTATGAACCTGTCCTATCTGTTGAAATACACATTAGTACACCATTTTCAAGCCTCTCATAACTATTTTAATTCGCAAGAATTAATGTTCTCAGTTGACTAGAATAAAGAAACATCCTAAAGAAAACTATGCATGCGCAAGTTTCCAACCCATTTCATCTTTTGAACTGTATTATATTTGAAAAGATCACGCAACATATTTCGATCATTCTTCATCAAATTTCATCTTTTGTGACCGGTTGGAGACTTCAATCAAGCTTGGGTGTTGATAACAATATGGTAAAACATATACATAACAATGAAACTCAATTGCACTTATGAGCAGTAAAAGATTAATTGAAGCTAAAATATTATCGATACTTTTTTTTTCTAAAGCAGCTTATTGAACAAAATAACAAAAATAGAATAATTACCTCAAAATGTTCCACGTAGGCTCTCCACACTTGTAGACATCGTTCTGCTTGTTCCGTTTACTCAGAAGGCGATTGAAATTAAAAAAGCTCCATGCAATCAGCGAGTATTTCTGATGGCTGTCAACATGAATTTAGATGGCACAATAATGACCTGATATTGCAATCCTGGACAACACATCAGGAAGACGGTATATAAGTACTCTCCATAGACCATTTACAAAGGGAACACTAGAAAAAAGTTACTGAAAAAAATTGAAAGAGAACAAGAAATAAAATCATCCTATTATGATTTCTTTTGGAATAATTCTCAGAAACTCAGAGATGAATTTGACAGGAATTTGGATTATTAGCTTCATATTATCTTACTATTACAACAATTTTATGTTATTGACATATCATTGTCATTTCCATTGCTGCCAACAAAGAATTAGCTATGAAGTGCATCACAAGATCAAAATGACTCCACAGAAGACTACATATAACCTCTATAATGAGTTATCAACCCGATGCCAATACTCTAAAGTTGATGTTGCATCCAAATAAAAGTAAACCTAGGACCTAAGAAAGAGATGGGCCTGCACTAAATCTAATAGCTAGATTGCATGCAAAAATATTTACTTTAATGGTTATAGTCTAAACTCATAGATGAAGCAACCTCCAAAATTCTTGTAGCTTTGGAATTCACTTTCTTAAAGGAAGAAATAAACTGATATCAAACAGATTAAAGAACAGAGAAACCTGGCACTTTAATGCAAAGCACTGGCATGGTCATCGGTCAATCAACATAGTAACTCTTTATTGCAATTGATTTTAACATGATTCTGTTGAAGAATCTGAAGAGTATAGAAGTCCCCTATAGAAAATAAGCTAACCATTATTCTTCTTAGTGGTCACTGCAGACCAAAGTCCAAACCGATTGCTATCTTATGCTGTATTGAGCCTAGTAGACTTGAAATAAACACAGAACATACTCAGTGCAACTTATGCTGAGTTACAAGACATTGGAGTCAACATATATTGCTACTACATTACATATAGACGACTTGTGCAAGTTTGAAGCCGGTTTTCCAATCTTTTAGCGGCTGACAATCTCATTTAGCACATGAACTATCTAACAGACTTCATTTATAGGAAGACGACTGCTCAAGTCAATCTCATGAAAAATGTTCCTAAATCTCTAAAGATTAACAAATTCATTCAGAGATCCCTCTCCTCAAGTTCTTCAGAAATATGGTTTGTCCAGAGATTGCATCCAATCTATGAAGAACAACACAAACCACTCCATGAGCTACTCGCTATTAAATCATATAAAAGACCTTTCAGAGAGGAAACGATACTTACAGGACTGACAATCGCCCAAGAACTGAATCCCACGTTGGACGAACCATCGGCTTCTCTTCCATCGTCCTCATTACCTACAAGAAAGTAGGCGCTCAAAATAAACCTGCCAAAACATCATTTCATGGACCCTCAGACAACTGAGAAAACGACTTGCTAAACCTGCGGGAAAAGGGCAGGCCGTCCGCAACCACCCGAAATCAAGAATAGGCAACCCACGGCTGAACCTCCGACGACCCACATGACAGAAACGCGAATGCTTTGCTCAGAATCACCGAATTAGGAAGAGGAATAGGGTTCGGAATCGGCGAACGCTGAGCCCGAGTCACGAAATTTGAGGAAGCCCGGGGAGTTCTCGAACCGGGTGACGCCACCGAGGTGGACATCATCACCGCCGAAAAGATCGAAGGTTGGCTGAAGGGGCGGCCTCCATCATGTTGGGCTCGCAGAAGAGGGGAGGAAGAAGCACCAGTTCAATTGGGCTTTGGCCCATCAAGAATACTAACTTATTTGCCGCAGCTTGATGATTAAACAACTCATCATTTACAATACAGACATACATCTAAAGATTTTTTTAGATATTAAAATGTCATTTATTGCACAATCCCAAAATATAAGAACACGTAACTATGCTTTTTCGTCTATTGAAACTGATGTTTACCTGTTTGACATGATCATATTCTCGATCAATAGGAGGTCGACGGCGGCTTGGATGCTGACTTGATGAGCAGATCGTAGACCACCGAGTTACCGTAGCTCAGGTCGAAGACGTAATCTGAGGAAAACAAGAAGCAGCAGATATAGGGTAAGAGGCATCAAAAAGGTGGCAACGACGGCAGACGAGAGGGTTTTACGGTAGGCAAAGACGACGCCGGGGACCGGGCTCCCGAGATACGGTTGTCCTGGACCCTCCAGTACCGCTCTCCTGCCGGATCTCCGGCGTGGAGGAGCGAAAGCGTATGTCGACTGAGATCTTCGCCATGGGCGTCGGCGGCAAGGAGAGAGAGAGAGTGGTGGGGAACGCGGAAAGCTTAGGAGGGAGGGCATGCTTTCGCGGGCACGAATAAAAGGGTGGAATGAAGTGGGCCGGAGCCATAGATTGACCGGAGGGAGGCTATTGAGCCCAAAGCTGCCTCAGCATATATGGGCCTTAAGGCCCATGTCGGACTTGTTCTTGCTCATCCCTCGTATTGCCAAGTTACTGTTTGCAATTTTCATTTCTGATTATTGACTCTCGATATCATATACACATTAAGATCAGCAAAGAAATAGTTCGATGAGTAGATAAAATAAGGATATTACAACATGTCTTCATATCATATCATGAAATTGAACCCCTTGATTAGGACAAACCTAATACCGTTTGACATTACATCATGACAGCAGCAGTAGTTTTCAGAATGGCACATTTGACACTTTACAAGGGGAAAGAACCAGTGGGTTATATATATATATCTACACTACAATCGCAAAATGCCAACAGATAAATTGCAGTCCAACATACACCATAAAATTCTCATCAAGGGACAGAGAACAAGTACATCCACATAGTACCAGACTGCCAAATCATCTTAGTCCTGAACCCTCATTTTTTTAGGGCCTTTGGTGCACTTCTATCATCCTCTTCCTCTAGATCACTAAACGAGACGTCCTCGTCATTGCCTATAGGAATGCTGGTGCTTCCTGAGATGCCCATTTCTTCTGTTTCATCTTCCAACCAATCATCCCCATCCTCGTCGAACCTCTCAATGGAGACCTTTGATGCATCACTGTGATCCTTCTGCAGCTGTCTTGGTGGCTCTTCTTCGATGACAGACTTATCAATGACTTCTACCTCAGTTGTTTGGATTGGGTGTTTTTCGGTCACGGGGTCAGTGATTGGCACAGAAATAACTTCCTTTGCTTGGGATGGTGAAGTTTCATACAAATCCTTTAGTTCTGTGACCTTCACTTCGGATTGAACTGAGGTATCATCTATTTTCCTGTTGGAAACATCAACTTCAGGCCTCTCTGCTTCTGCAATATCTTGATTCTGCAACTTCTGGAACAGCAATGCTCTGGCTTCCGCAACCTGCACAAAGATAGAATGGATCATTTAGACCTAACAATTTTCAACAGCTTTGATAGCAAAGTCTGGAAGTGGATGCAAACATGTTACTCCAACTTTTGAAGTTAAGTATGTCGGTAAATTGTAGACTTTTACAAATTCATTCAGGGGGCAAGAATCCTGTGAACCACATGTATAAACCAAATCTTATCAATTCCACCATTGAAACAATAATTATTCAAACTGTACTAACATTACCTAAGCTTAATCTTGATTTAAAATATTTCCTAAGATAATTCAAAATACTCATCGCATCCATGCTGTTTCCATGTTGGACACCAACAGTTACTGGATACATCTTAACACATGCCAGGTAGTACAATCATTTTTAGGACCCATGTACCATTTGTATTAATTTAATATGTATATATGTATATGTATATGTATATACGTATATACATATACATATATGCATATACATATATACATATATATAATGTCTATGCTTCCTTGTCTCTTTTGGTAAAAATCCAAAACTCCACAAAGCGTACCTTTGTAAACAAAAACTTAAGACTTGAATTCATAAATTGCAAAAGACATACGGTCTAAGGGAGTTAGAATACTCTACAATATATAGATAATAGAAGGGCTCCAATTCTCACATCTCAACAGCCCAATGATCCTATCATTACATCTCTTTGTTACTTGTACTCAAAACTGGGTAAGTAGATCCCAAGATGATAAGTGGGGCTAATGCCGTAACTTATCCAAGTCTTTTTATTTTTTTCTAGCACAAGAATGTTGATAGCATCTTCATATCAAGGTCCATATGCTACTTGATTGCCCAGTTGCTCCAAGTATTTCAATGTTGTTACAAAGCATAGAGTTGTGTTAGCATCAGCTGTCAAGACAAGGCACTAACAGAAATCCTTGTGGATCCATGCGAGCTATAAAAGGTGAGGTATATATGTCAGACAAAGAAGGACTTTGTGCAGACCAATGATGCATGATGTACCTTGCTTTGACTATTTCACCCAGTCCACTGATCGTAATAGTTTATAATTAATCATTAATGTTAAATCACAATCTATTTACCATGATTATGATCTCTGAATGCAAATCATTTCAAGAATGAAACTAGAAATTGAAGATTGGTAGCAAATGTTATAACCAACACTAGGTGAGTACATATTTGTTTCTGCAATTCGAAGACTTCAAAGAAATTCATGGAAGGCCTAAATGCTAGCTCACCAAAATTTTCATTTTTCAGCAATCATGTTTAGGCATCTAAACCTAGAATCTGAGCCAAACTTACATCAGAAGAAGTCATTTTACCAGGGCATTTCCTTTGAAGTTCTATATACCAAAGAGCATACTGATGGCGAGTTATTAAGTAAAACAGTCAAAGAGAACAGCTTTGAGCAAGATAACAGACCTGAGGTGTTGAGAGCAGTTCGGCATCATGCTTACTGAGTCTAGGGTGCAAAAGGACAAAATAAATTTTCCAAAAGCAGCCCTCACTCATATGACTTGGGCAAAGTTCAATCCTCAAAGCAGCTAATCTTGGTGCAAGTCTTTCGACAGCCAATGCATGTTCTTGTTGGGCATCAGACATGTCAAAATCTGGGAAATGAGATAAATATAAAAAGCCAAACAAGCTAGAAGAAAGTTATCCATAAGTGATGACTGCCCATTCTCAAAGAAACAAGCCCAGAAAGAACATAAATATGAACCAACTCAAAAATCATATTAGAAATTCAGAACTTCAATAAGCAACAACTTCAAAGGCAAATATAAATTCAATAGATTACAACTTTTCAGAATTCTGTAAAGGCATAAAAAAGTTATAAATTAAATGGAAAGCACTATAAGTGATTGTCAATTCTATGAGGAAGTACTGTACCACCTCTCCATTGATCACTTCCTGAAGAAAAAGAGTAAAAGATGTAATTTTATGCCTCTTAAAGTTCTCAAAGTACATAGAGCCTTATAAAAAAGTGGTAAAGAAGATACGCAATGGTCATGAAACAAAGTAATATAGAGGTAAACATGCTATTCAAAAACCACATTAAGCTAGCTGAGCTAAAAGAAGGTCCTATCGATGTTACTTCCAGTCAGGCAGGCTACTTCCTAAGCAGTACAAACTCTCAAGATGCCCACTATGATTTTGTTGATCACCATGTGAAACATAAAATTATGCATATATGATTTGATTATACATTATAGTGCTTGATCTAAGCTAACAGTACTATTTTGGATCTAGTTTGGTCTCAGAGTCATATGATATACACTCCTAATGCTTTAAACTTTCCTGTGAATCCCATAAAATAAAGTGTATAACTAAAAAAGATGAAGCCACTATGCAAAAGTTTCCTTGCTTGAGGAATTAGAGTAGGTGAATTAGTTAACCTACATTGCCATGCTATTTGGCTATATTGCACAGACATTCTTGCCAAAATGGTTCAGAGATTGAACTTGGTAGCAAAATGTAATCATTTGAACATGTTGTCTGCATGGACAAGATCTTTTGATGTAGCCCAAAGTCCAGAACTTAATTATATTGAGGGAATAAGGCAATGGGCATATCTATCAATATCATATCAGTGATAGGGATGACCAAGTGAAATTGGGATATCCTTCCCCCTGGTTCATAGACCTAAAAACTAAAGACAATGAACATAGTTAAATTTCCTCTGTGATCCAAAGAAAGGGATCTTAAGAATAATTCATTTACAATTCTTACAACATAGAAAAAGACTTTTTTTGGTATGTAGTAAAACTTGAATTAGCATAAAAACCCTTCAGCTGTAACAATCAACAGATTTATAAGCTGAAATGACGGAAGTTATTTAGTAGTGCATCTAATATGTTGAATATGACTAGATTGGTTCTTAAAAAGCTCACAATTTAATAATTTTAAAAAATAAAAAAGGGTCAGATATTTTAGAAGACATCTAAGTGCAATACTAGATAAAACAAGGTTGTTAAATAAACAGTTATGTATTGGTCGACAGGAAGTACCCAGAAAGAAGGCTTGCATACACGGGGAACAATACTGATGCAGACAAGAAATTAGAATTAGGTAGTGACAAAAGAATATCTTAGACTTTATCTATCATGATTATAGTATCCGTTTTTAAACTAGGTGCACATCAGAAATCTATATTACCTTTCAAGAGCCATTCCACATCAACTTTCCTGGTGAATACTCTTCATCACGTGAAATTATAAAGAATTAAACATTACTAGCAGAATCTAGAATATTTTCTCATTCTCAATTGCGAAAGGCAGATCAAGCCAAAATGTACAAAAAAGAAAAAAAATGTTATCCTGTTCTGTAGTAACTTCCTATTACTTCATGAAGCAAAAAGTTAGTTGAAATAGTATCTAGACCTAATTCGATTTGTATCAAGTCAAAGAGGAGAAGTGGGAATTTTAAGAAGAAACTATGAGTCCCTCATATTAATTTCTGCTACAACACGTCAAGACCCAAGGTTTCAGCCTCGACGAACAACATTCACCGTAAATGTCTAACTGCATTTCTGTGGATGGACACAACAGAATTGAAAGCGCAATTAAAATTTTACTCTATTGGATCTGATGGAAAACAACAGGTGAGACCGTCATGGTTCGATCCATGCAAATAAGTTCCCCTAGTATTTTCTGTTAGTAGATCCCACAGGATAAGGTTTTTATGAAACATTACAGACACCAATATTAAATTCATCAACAAATTTGAACTATTAGATGGCGTAAACAATCATATCTGGTTTCTAAATGACTGAAAGATTGTACAAAAGAAATTGGGAATAGAAAACAATACCAGTTAAATCTATATTAGGTCAATGAGGTAGCAAGAAAGGAAGACAAACCATCAGATTCTTCGTCATCGGGCAACAAGGGGAAATCCAACCAGGTCTCCGGATGCATGGAGATGTTCCTAACGAAGGCCATCACCTCCTCCGTGACGCCAATAGCATTAGTGCGGTACTTGCTCTCCGATCCTTCTTCGTCCTCTGCATCCCAATCTTCCCCGTCCCCGGGTCCCAACGGGAGGAACGTGGACGCGATCTTGGAGAACTCCGATACCGCCTTGGAGCTGGAGAGCCTGGAGATCCCGGACCTGAATCTGCCGCCGATCTCGGCAAGGTCGCTCCGGAATCCAGCGAATGCGAGGGCATCGGAGTCCTCGACCGGGTCAGCGTCGCCGCCGGAGGCGGCTGAGGAGGGGGGAGGGGCCAGGAAGGAGGCAACGCCGCGGAATCGGCGGGACAGGGCTTCGGTGATCTCGGAGAGATCTTCCTTGACGCCGCGACTGGGGTCGCCGTCCTCTCCGTCACGGGGACTAAGCGACGACGCCGACTCCGCCCTCTGCGTCACATCCGTCTCGCCATCGTCGCGATCGGCCATCAGCGTGCTCGCGAAAGACCTCGCTAGCCACGACATGGCGTCGATTTTCGATCAACCTCTTCTTCCTCTTCTCCTCCTTTTCTCTGGATCTTGATGTGCGAGCGCACTCGAAAGCCGCGAGGGTTGGGTTTGGTAGGCACGTGACTCCGCGAAGCACCGGCTGTTAACTCACGTGTTGCTGTTGTCTCATCTCTTCTCTCAGGCAAGCAAGGAATCGATGGCACATCACGCGCACATACATATATATATATATATATATGTGTGTGTGTGTGTGAAAGCAATATTAATAACTAAAGCAAAGGATATGTCAAAGATTATTATTAATTTAATTAATTTCTCGAAATAATTTCTTGAATATTTATTGTGACCTTTACCTAATAATCATTTATCATACTATAAAAAAAAACCCTCATGTGTATTCTTAAAAAAATAATATATTAATTAAATCATTCGAGTTTTTACTAACCTAAGTATACCCTTTTATAAGATTTCAATCTAAATCTTTCAACCTCCTGACACCTCGACGATTAGTGCAGCGGAAAACTTTCGACGATTAAAACTACGTTTGTACGTTAAAATCCGATTTCGACGTAAAAGTCATTTCGTGCAATAATAACTTTGAAAGCTTACGGAAACATATTTGAAGTAAAGTAAGGAAGGCAGTTTGCAGTTAAGATAGAAGTCAGAATGTAAGCGCAAACTGAAATATGATGTTCGTACGATAAAACCGATTTCCGTCTTAACGCCGATTCGAAAAATACTTAACTAAGAAACACATTTGTAAATGAGCAGAAGGCAGTAAGCTACTGAGGAGGTTTGTAGTAAAGATAAGATGCTCAAAGTAAATGCAAACCAGAGAAGACGAGAGTTTATAGTGGTTCGATCAATCGTGACCTACATCCACTCCTCTGATTCCTCTTATGTCGAGGCCACTGGCATCCACTAATGATCTTCCTTTACTATGCGAAGATCAATCTCCTTCTTACACCCCTCTTCTCCTTTTACCGGGTTTAGGAGGCAACTCCTACAAGCACTCACTCTCCTCTCTTAAACAGAATTCTAACACTTAAGCTAGAGGAGGGAAATTCTAGAGATTGCAGTAGCGTTTTCTCTCTTTTAATCTCTCTGTGCTTATGTTTTTTACCCAGGGATGGGAGGGGTATTTATAGGCTCCAAACTAATTTGAATTCCGAGCTCAAAACTATCATCTTCCGGAATTCCGGGGTCTGGTGGTTGCACCACATAGCAGAGCTCGGAGACTGAGCCTCTGGGCGGTGCCATCGCTTGTCAGGGACGGTTGCACCACTTAGTAGAGCTCGGAGACTAAGCCTTTGGGCGGTGCCACCGCTTGACAGGGGTGGTTGCACCACCCAGTCTCACTCGGAGACTGAGCCCTGGATGTGCCACCGCCTGTCAGGGACGGTTGCACCGCCCAGTCTCGCTTGGAGACTGAGCCCAGGCGGTGCCACCGCCCAGCTTTCCTGGGAGACCCTCTCCTGGGCGGAGCCACCGTCGACCCTGGCGGTGCCACCGCCTAGTAAGAATTATGGTCTGAATGGGTTGGTCCATTCGGCCTAATTTAGGTCTATCAAGGGTCCAATTGCTCCTAGATTAAGTTAATGAGATCGCCTCCCATTCCTAACTTAATCTACATGCTAACTACGACAATTCTTAAGACATTTACTACAGCTTGCTCTAGTGCGTCAATTGCTTCTTCCGGCGAACTTCCGACGAACCTTCGACGATGCTCCGACGGACTTCCGGCAAACTCCTGGACTTGCGACGATCCACTTGGCGAGTTCCGACGAGCTTCTTTTGGCAAGCTCCTGGACTTCTCGGATTTGTTCCCGCAGAACCTCCGACGATCGTCTTTCTATCGAACTCTCGAACTCCCAACGTGATTATAGTCTTGATTCTAGCGCAACTCCTGCTGCATGTCTTACATCCATCGTAGTTAATCCTGCATATGTAAAACAAAACTTTGATCGAGACAATTATTCCTAAGCAATTAACCAAGTTGTCCGGCATGTCATTGGTCCCTCGACGCTTCGTCCGATTCTTCGACGCATCGTCCTCTCTTGCAGCCTATTGCCCAATCGACCAGTTGACTCCGTAACTCCGATATCCTTGGCGCAATACCCACTCTTTTTGGCCCGATGCCCGAGTCCACGACCCGAAGCCTTCTGTCAATACGTCAACTGATCCATCGGCCTGACGTCCAATCTTCTGATATGTTCCTCCGGCACAACATGATTTTTCCTTCTTTAATTGTCTCATCCTGATCGAAGCATCCTGCGTCACTCAAAACGCAGATTAAGACATAAACACAATTATCAATTTGTTTCATTGTCAAAATACGAGATTCAATGCTGTGTATTTATAAGGGAAAATAGTTACATTTGTTTGAACTTTCTTTGGTGACTAAATTTTTTATCTTGCTCATATATCCTTCAAAAAAAAAAATGTTCCAAACATATCCCTTCTAAACTAGAAATGTTAATAATTATTCCTCTATATTTATCTATAGTCAATTAATTGGTGGAAACAATAAAGGGTAATTTGGGTATATAAATTCTAAAATTTTTCAAAATCATTTGTAATTTAGTTGATAGTGCTTAGCATGTATTTATTGTATTTTAAGATGAGTGGCATACATATAAAAAAAATACTATTTGATAATTAAATGACCTGCTTTTCTTTTAGAGCTCAATTTTTTTTTTGTTAAGACATCATAGTAATTAATACATTATTGCATAAGTGACAAGTTTGGAATTCATGTTTGATATAATAAAATATTATAATTAATCTTTTTAACTCAATTTTTGTGTTTATATATATATATATATATATATATATATATATATATATATATATATATATATATATTACAAAGATTTATAGGATATGAGAGTTTTCTCTAGTCCTTTGTACTACATTTGCAATATGATTGGTAAAAGTTAACATTGAGCGAGGCACGTGTGAATTCAATACATATATGAGACGACGCGTCTTCTTGCCACGGTGCCTGCATTTGTAGATGGATGAGTAGTGGAATTGGACTCGCTATTTCAGCAAACACCTAAACTGCAGCGTCCAGCCCCAACAGATATGATACTCCGCCACCATCGCCTCTTAAACCTCCACATGCTCTCCACTCCTCCCATCGCTCCGTCTCTCGCCGCGGTCTCCTTCCGCCGCCCGCTCTCCCTTGCCGCACATACGACGCCCGGAACCGGCTCTCCTCCTCCTCCGCCTCCTTCACCTCATCCCGTCAAGCCCTCCTTGGCCTCCAATGTGGCGGGCGCGGACTTGGTGAGGACCGCACTCTTCGTGCCGCCGGGGGTGGCGCGGGAGGAGGTGACGCCGGATATGTTGCTACCGGGTTCCAACATCGTGGTCGGGCCCTACGCTGGTCACGCGCAGATCAAGCAGGTGGAGTTCGTGAAAAGCAGCGCCCGGGCGCGCGACTGCCCCAAGGATAACCGCCCCGAGTTCGCCATCCTCGGCAGGTCCAACGTCGGCAAGTCCTCCCTCATCAATGCCCTCGTCCGTAAGAAGGAGTTCGCCCTCACTTCCAAGAAGCCAGGTCGGACCCTTATGCTCCTGTCCTTGTTCCTCGCTTAAAAAGTTCATTTCTTGTGCTGCTCTGAGGGTCTGCGCTAAGCTGCAAACTCTAAGATTTTTGCCTAAGGGATATCGAATTCCCAAATTGTCTTAGAAAAGCACATATGGCCAATTTTTTGTTTGTCTTCAATTTGTAACTGTATTGTGGTTGTGCTTTTAGTATCATTACGAGCTCCTGAGTTTGGAATCAATTGTTAGTGCAGATATTATGTGAACTTTCTTTCTGCAGGGAAGACGCAACTTATAAATCACTTTCTGGTCAACAAAAGCTGGTACATCGTCGATCTGCCCGGCTATGGGTACGCATTCCCTTCGCTCTGTATTATGTGTGCTAGCTGTTTGCTTGGTTTCCTTGGCGATTGATTCATGTAATGACCAAGGATTTTCCTTTCTGCTATAACTTATAGATAGATATATGTTATAAACTCCCCAATGAGATTCTGGTTGTGCAACAGAGTCATGCTTTCTTGGCAAATTATATGTGTAAAAAGGTGTGCCAAAATGGTCATTACTTGATTCTTTGACAATCTTCTATGTGGTACCTTGCGTTGATTTTTGGTCTTGCCAACTAAGTTCCTTATGCTTATAAATATATTATTTCTCCGTCAGACAATTCTTTGGAACATATGCTCTCTGAAATCCTTAATTGAAATGAATTTGATGCTCATTCACAATCATACATAATTTTCCCATGGAAAATTTCTTATGAGCTTATTGTTTGTTTGATACATAATGGATGACAGTTTTTGTAAAATGCCTCTGAGATAATCTTAAAATTTGTGAAATATGAGAATTCACTAGAAAATTATTAGTCTGCTGTCTGCAATGATCTATATTATTTCTTAGTTACATATTTTTACTTATTGTTGTTCACTTCCTTTTAATGAGTAACTAATTTTTCAGATATAGATGGGAGCTCTGCTATCAAATATATGTGTTCTCTATGAAGTCATTTATATTCCTTACTGAATTTTTTGCACTATGTATTCTCTAACAAATATGAAAATTCAAAGAAGCTACTATGCATTTTGGTGTACAACTTGATATACCTAAAAATATGCTGTGTAAAATGATTGAATGTCAGCAAGAAAGGAAAAACTATCTTTCTGCTTGAAT
The DNA here is from genome assembly GCF_036884655.1 of Musa acuminata AAA Group. Taxonomy (NCBI): domain Eukaryota; kingdom Viridiplantae; phylum Streptophyta; class Magnoliopsida; order Zingiberales; family Musaceae; genus Musa; species Musa acuminata. Next base: position 39,170,643 of record NC_088351.1, read on the forward strand.
ATCTTTGCAAATATGAATTAGTGATGGCTTGGGGATTGTATTAGACTTTTTACAAAATTTTTGGGAGTACTTTTGGTCAAGGTTTATGCATGGCACAAATTGATAATTAACTAGCATACACAATAGATGCAAAGAGCCTAGCTTTTGATGGTTCTACACTGATCAAGATGCAGCTTTAGGTGCAAAGAGCCTAGCCTTTTAAAGTTTGCAAACAATTCAAATGCAGCTCCTTTTTCTTTTCAAGTCTTTGACATGACAAATTAATTTAATGAATGGCATGATTTCTAAGCCTATGACATTCACAAAAGGTTTTTCTTTCAATTTGTTGTGGTAATATTAATAATTTGTGAACATAAATGTATCACTTCTGATTTAATTTGTTTGAAATATCTTTGACAAGATTTTATGACAAATTTGTCACCTAGAAGCAAATTAGTCCCAATAAATATTCAGCAAAGGCTTGTCTTTCAGTTCAAAAGATTGAACTTGAGTGCCACATCTAAATGGCCAATGGACATTACTGTGATGCCATGTTACTTGTGTTGAAGAGAGTATTTGTCTTAAGCATGAACTTCTTGGACAGACAAAATTTCATTTACTCTTTGTTCTTTCTATGACTGTTGGTATCATTTTCTGTAGTTGACTTGGAAATGTCTTAATGTATATAATTTGGAAAGCAATTCAAAATAAAACATGAATTTCTGATGGTGTTCTATGTTGAACTCTACCCTACTCATCCTCTAAGCAGATTATAATGTTTCAAATCTGCATGCATGTCTTTTTATTTCAGCTGCTGATTTCGCAACTGCCTTCTTGCTTATAGGTTTGCAAATGCTTCTCAGTCTGCTCGAACAGATTGGTCTTCATTTACCAAGGGTTACTTTCTAAACCGTGATACCTTGGTTGCTGTCTTGCTTCTTGTTGATGCCAGTATTCCACCTCAGCAGATAGATCTTGACTGTGCTAACTGGCTCGGCCGTAACAATGTAAGCCTATCCTAGTTTCCTATCTTTACCTTTCATCATTGTTTTCATTTTCTATGATCACCGACTCCATTGCTCTTGTCCTCTATATGTAATGTTTTAGATTGGCATGACTTTTGTGTTCACCAAGTGTGACAAGATAAAGGGTGGTAAAGGAAAGCGATCTGATGATAACATCAAGCATTTCCAAGATCTTATCAGTAAGTACTACAAGGAGCCTCCACCATGGATCATGACTAGCAGTGTTACTGGCCTTGGTCGAGATGAGCTTCTTCTTCATATGTCGCAGCTAAGGAATTACTGGGACAACGATGAGGTAGTTTGAAACCCAAAAGCCTCGACAAAGACAGTTGGGAGTTGTACTATATTTGTCAAACCTCTGTTTACCTGAGTTGTCATGCGGAATGTGATTGCAGCTCATGGGATGAAAGTTAAGCTATGTGCTTCCTTTCCTAACCTGGATTGCAGTTCATGTTTTCGTCAATTGGTTCATAGATATATGTTGACTTGTAAAGATCTAAATGTATTATTACTGTTAACTTGGATTCAAGTATTTTGAAAAGCATATTGATAGATTAGTTATCTCATCAAATTGGATCATGATATGTTTGTGCATTTTGGATAACAAAGCTGATGGATTAATTATCTCATCAAATCGGATTATGATATGATGTGTTTGAATTATTATAGTTAAAAGTTATATTTGAATTCAAAAGTTATGTGTTGACATCCTCAAGGCAAATATATATATATATATATATATATATATATGACGTCATTGCTATTAGATTCTGTGTCGGTAGAGGGGTTTCATGCAAATACGGCAAGGGTATTTACTAATAAACCCATTGCCACATAAATACCCCCTCACGCCTCTCCTTACGACGCCCTCTTTCTTGACGCAGCGGATTCGCTGTCCTCCACCGCCGACGTTGTCCGCCGGGGTTCGCTCCTCCTTGTGTCGCCGTGATTCCGAATCCTTGAACGGTTATCCCCTTTCCCTTACCTCTCTGCTTCGTAGGAGGGAATGAAGCGTGGTTAAGTTGCGATCTATACGTTGGGGCGGGTCGCAAAGGAATCTCGAAGAATCCACCGATTCGATGGAGGACTCTAAAGGAGAGAAGCGGAAGAGGTTTCACCAGGCGCTCCTCAATCTCTACCATCCGCCTTCGCCACCGCGGTCGCCGCCTCCCCCATCGCCTCAGGTAATCTCTCCGCCTTCCCTCCTCCTTTCCCTTCTTTCTTCTTCAATACTTGGATGCCTGTTGCCTAACCGGTCTCTAATTTGAGGTGTTGTTAACATAAATCTTATTTAGGTTGCTGTCGATTTGCTAGCAGAAGCAGATTTGTGATTATTTTTTCTGACTAGGATGGTTTAGCAAAACCCCATTTATCACGGTCGATTAAAGAATGAGGGAAGTAACAACAAATGTCTCTATCTTGAACCTTTCTCGGAATTGATTTCTGGGTAGTTTGATTCGTGGATAATTAGAATGTGGAATCTTGAGACTGGGAAACAATTTTTTTTGGAGTTTGGGTGTCAGAATTTTAGTAACCTATCTACCTAGCAATTAATATATCCATAAATAATATGTTTTTGCTAATTTGATAAGTGGATTGTTGGATTGGAAATTTGAAATAGGCCAAAGGGAACAGAGTACATTTCTATGTTTTTAATAATAATTACCATCAAGCTTATAGAAAAAGATGAAGCTTGAAGTAAATACAAGCTAGCAGATAACACATTTTTATTACTAAAAAGTCTTATAAATATTTAGTTATTTGATCAACATCTTGTAACCGTTGTGTGCTTGTTCATTGAATGTTATGATGACTCAGAACTACAACAATTCTTAGATCCCATGTGTTTGGATTGTTGAAACTCTGGTTCTTTTAACCTGTGTTTCAAAGGCTTCAGTTGTTGAATGTGGACTCAGTGAAATATGGAAGTCAAGTTTCCTGTGGCTTGCACAAATTCTGTGTACTTGAGTTGACCATTTTGATCCAGGTTAGATTGTATGCAGAGTTACATGACGTCTATAAGATAAGGGTCAATTGGCATGAAAAGTTTTAAGACTGACTTCAAATCAGTTTATTCTGGATTTATCTTTCAAGTGCATAAAGTGCAGCCATGGTGCTTTTTCCTAGAGTTTTTGGAACTTGATTTTCAATTCTCTAGCCAATCAGGTTCCAGTATTTCAGAAACTCAACTTCCTATGTTGCGTGCTTCCAAGTAGTCAAGTGACTAAAACTATTCACATTTGATTGAGTTTCATTTGTCTATTTACTTCCAGGCAACCAAACCTGCCATAAAATTAACTTGTCTTCCATTTTTAATCACTGAAGAATGCAGCTATAGGAGTTTGAGGAAGAAAGGCTTAGGATGAAGACCTATCTACACAGAATATTGTGGGTTTAGGGCACATGGAATATTGTGTTTTAATCATCTTGCAGCAGTTTATGTGTAACGAAGACCTGTCTACTTATTATTCAAATTATATGAACAAAGAAAATGACTCATATGGTAACACATTGGTTGTATGCATGCTGACTTGTGATAGAGCATCGAAATTGCCTTAGACAATAGCACTCTGTGGTGGAAGTGAGAATCTCGAAATAGTATATAATGATAGATGGTTCACAATATTTTTGTGCAAGGATAAGTTTTGGAGATATTTCATTCATAAGTGCTTGGTTAGGCAGTGTAAGCACTGTGATTGTGAACATTTCAAGATACCATCTATGAACTAAATGGTGCATACCGTAGATTGAACACAGTCTTACAAAGGCAGATTGTATACAGTATCGACAAGGCTTCCTTTTGTGGTTTTCTTGGCCCTTCTATTAATCTTCCTAATTTGAAATGCCAATCATAAATTTGTTAGGACATTTTCTTGGAGTCGTGATATTTTTTTATGGTCTATGGAACTTGATTCATCAGCTTATTAGTGTCTTTTGTTTCTGCAACTAGGCAACACAACTAGGTATATATATCTTCACATTCATCTCTGAATCATTTTTCTTACAAAGTTATTCTAATTGTAAGATCTATGGCAGTTAACCAAGGAGGAACTTGTTGCTATGGTTTGCGGGGATATGGCTCCAGATTTGGATCAAGGTATATATAAATGGTAGATTACAATTTGTACAATGGTATCATGTTCTGTTCGTTGATCTCATTATTCTTGCAGGAGATGAATATGATGATGGAAGTGAACTGGGTTGTACAAGTGACGTGGAATCAAAAAAGCTCACAAGGGCTCAAAGAAAGAGAATAAGGAAAAGAAAACTAAAGGAAGCAGCATCAGTTAGAAGAAAGATCATCGGACCTTTGTTGCCTTCTAGCGACCAAGATCTAAACAAACCATCTAAAAAACCATCACATGAAAATTTACCTGAATCTAGACAAGATTCTGCAGAGCATCTATCATGTTAGGTAAACTTGTTATACTGGTAGATTTTCCTTGGACTAGTAGCATAGACTAGTTTTGTATGGATGCAATACCATTTGAAAAGATTGAGCAGTTGGATTCTGTAGCCGATCTTTATTACATACACAAGTGACTAACTAGTAGTTGCTGCATCTGAATTTGATTCTTCGGTCCCACATATTTATGTATCTCTCTCCTAGTTCAATAATACATGTTATCTGTCTGCTCTTTTAGCATGTTCATCTGTCTTTTCTGTTTCAGGTTAGGTCAGTTATTATGAGCTCAATGCACAAGGTATTAGGCTTGTTTTGTACTATTATATTTAGGGGTGGTTCCTACTCAATTTTCAGTGATTGCTGATATTTTAGAAAAATAATTTTATCCAGACCATTCTCCACCATACACACTCCCCATTTGACTCAGTTCTCCATTAGTAACTTGAGTAGACATCCCCATGAGCCTCTACTAGTCCTTCAGGTTCAAGCCTTTTTTTTTCCTTCTCTAAATTTCCATTTAGAGATTGTGTTCAGCAATACTGAAAATTGTTTGGATTGATTAGTTCTAAGTGGACATGCTGAATTTAGTTAAGAATCTTTTGGAGCAGCTACACATGTTGATGCTATCTATTAGATATATCACAGGCAATGTTGGAAGGAAACCATGGTCCATGGTCACTTGAGTTCTTCTCCATGTGGACTGCTCTTGATTCATAACACCTGCAGCCATAAAGATGCATCCTCTACTCTGTTTTCTGTGAGATCTCCATCAGTGGATACAATTAACATACATCCCTACATCGGTAAAACCATGTTGCCTACGATGGATAAAAGCCCAGGATATTAAATCTGCACGTCATACTATTATTAGAATATAATATATGTACAAGTGACTCGTAGGGCAATTGAGTCGTTGTAGTATAGTGGTGAGTATTCCCGCCTGTCACGCGGGTGACCCGGGTTCGATCCCCGGCAACGGCGTTTCAATTATTTTTTGGCACACATCTAACTTTCTGGTCTGGGCTTAGCCCACTATTTTTTGTTGAACGCTGCCATGTGTTCAGGGTTCGGCATCGTTAGGGCTCGAAGCGTCCGATGGCCGACGTGAGATCAGAGACGGAGAGCAACAGCCCCTTGGACGTTGCCCCGCGCACGGCCGCCGCCTATCTCGATCCCCACTACTGGTCCGCTCACTAAATCTATCCCACTATCTGTTTTTCCATCTCGCCTCTCAGAAATCTTTGCGTCGTTGCTGTTACTACAAGGGATGAGAGGTTCGCCGCCGAAGACCACTACGAGTGGTTCAAAGATTACTCCCACTTCCAACACCTCCTCCGCCCCTTCCTCAGCCCATCCCACTCGGTTATTTCTCGTTTCGTCTCTCCTTGTGTTCCGAATCATACATGCGCCCAAAGTAATGCGTGTTTCCTTTTCCTTTAAATGTTGGTAGGTACTGGAGATTGGGTGCGGGAACTCGCGGCTCTGCGAGGAGCTGCGCAGGGATGGCGTTGCCGACATCACCTGCGTCGACATCTCCCCCGTCGCTGTCGAAAGGATGCAGAACCGCTTGCGGGACATTGGGCTTGAAGGTGCTGATTTCACCTTGATTTTGTTGTGTTTGTGGAAATGTCGATGTCGATGGCCTAATCGTTGCGGTTGGTTTTCTCGTTCTGCAGGCATCAAGGTGGTTCAGGCCGACATGCTAGACATGCCTTTTGGTGGGGAATCCTTTGATGTCGTGATCGAGAAAGGCACCATGGTAAAAGGCCTACTGTGTTCTTTCAATGTCTATTGATGTTGTGCATCTTATGGACCTCCAGATTGTATCTGGATTAGGTTATCTGCTTAGCGAGCGAAACATTATTGCTCTTTTTTTTCCTGCCTGTTTAAGTGGTGGTATTTCGTACCTTAGTGAACATGCTTGCTTTGTCACTGAGATATGTTAAGTTGAGGGAGATATGTGAAAAGGATACTGCTTAAGGGTTCTAGACGTAGCAGTGTCTACACGAATATGTTCTGCTTTTACAATAAGTTCAATTTTCTAGTGATGGAGATCATGAATTTGCCATACACTTGTGTGTTAGCGAGTTAACGATGGATGATTTGAAGCAATAGTGCTGTACCTGAATGCCACCAGTAGGTCATATAGTTCTTCGCAAAGAAATTTACAACCATGAATTTTGTAGCGTCACGACTGAAACAGTTTGTGTTTTAGGTTCACTCACTATATAACCATATCTATAGGTTCTGGGTTTAAATTAATTGATGCGAAGTAGCATTATCTTTGAAGGTACTATTCAAAAGTATCTGTTGCATATGAAGTTATGACATCAACATTGGTCATAGTCTGTCACATTGCTGTACTGGGATGAGGTGATAAAAGCCTCTGTATTTCTAGCAGCAAAGGGATCAGATGGTTTTGTTTATAAAGAAAATTTATGTAAATCCTAATAGTACTGTAGCACTGGAAATTTGGTCTAAATGGAAGGTAAATTTCTTCTGTGTTACAACTGGTTATGGCCAACAATACTCACCTCAAGCATGGTATATATAAGGATACCATGATGAAGCAAATGACAGAAAATTTATGACCACATATAACTGCAAGGTTGTCCCTTTTTCATGCAGCTCTTTTAGAAGAAGAGAATTGCACTCTTTGTGAAAATATAATGGTTTTATTGATACAAGGGCATCGTACTTTTTCACTAGTTTGAGAACTCTATTATTTTTTAAATTGGTTTTAGATCAAGAACTCTGTTGATCATTTTAAATTGTTTGGTTTTTTGATTTTCTAGCTGCACAACACTATTAATTCACTGTCACCAACAGTTGGACTGTATACAAATCTTTTATTAGGTCCATTTTTTTACCTGCTAGTTGTAGACTAGATTTGCATCTTCATCCAATTTTTTATATACTCGTTTCTGGGATATTTCTATGTTCTAGCTTTGGTTTGAGCATTGCAATGAACAGTGAAAAGTTTGTATCTTCAAGCTTAATTGAGTAATAAGATGGCCTATCGATTTTGTCATTGCTATCTGATGTTCCTATGGTAATTATGTGTATTAATCTGCTGTAGCAAAACATCCTTTTAAAAGGATGTATTGTTTGTGGACAGTGGTGATCCATGGAAACCCCGGCCTGCAACGGTAGATAAGGTGATGAAAATGCTTCAAGGTGTTCACAAGGTTCTGAAACCAGAAGGCACTTTTATTTCAATCTCATTTGGACAGGTAATGGACCGAACAGCACATTCTCTTGTGATTGTGCATTTCCCTTTTGCCTTTTCTCATATTGGTTGGCTCTGGAACTCCTTGCAGCCACACTTCAGACGGCCACTATTTGAAGGCCAAGGTTTTACCTGGTCTGTTGATTGGAAAACCTTTGGGGAAGGATTCCATTATTTTTTCTATACTCTTAAGAAGGTTTGTTAACACAATGATGCATCTTCTTTTTCATACATCTAAAGCTTGCTTTAGCTCTCTTCTCTATCTAAACAGCATTTACCTCAAACATGAGGTCTCGCATGTTGCTTCCCATGATATTATTAGTTTCTTTATTTTCCAGGGAAGGAGGATGTCAGACAACAAGGAGTGTGGAAGTGAGAGACCAAGTATGCCATCTATTAGTTTGTTACACGAAGAGCTGGAAGATGAGAATTATATATTTCGAACCACAATATGCGAGGAGCTAGAAACATAGGCTACTTTTTTTTTTATTGTGGGAAAAACATAGGCTTCTTTGTTCACAAATTGAAAGATAGTTTAAGTGGCTATCGAAATGTGACTTAGCAGAACTGAAGTTTAGTCTGCAGACTGTATGAATGGGGAAGATACTAATCCAAATATCACCCAAAGCATTCGAGGAGCTGTGCTAGATTGAAGTATCTCTTCACGATGATTCATAATAGGACATATTATGTCATGCAATTTTAATTTTAATTTGTTTTTTTCTGTTGATATCCTTTTATCATGTGTTATATCTATTCCTTCTTTGTTCTTACATGCTGGCTGAACTGATGGCCAAACTATAGATCGGAGGAGGGCTTGTTGCTGGCCATGGCGTCCCCATTGCCTGTCTTCCATATCATCAAAACAAAGACACACAAATCCATAGACATCAGTGGAATCTCTACCTTCCCTTCAAGTCACTGCCTGCCAACGCCAGCTTCTTCCTCACCACTCTCGTTCTTCTTTGTGATCACCTTGAGAACTCTCTTTGGTGATTGGACAAGTCGGTGTGCATTATTGAAGCAAGTATACTGTTAGCTCGGCCAACCGACTAAACCTTCTCCTTGTCCTGTTGCATGACGCAGAAGCTTTAATTTGTTGGATCAATATAAAGTAACACATACTGGTGGTATTAAATCGATCCAACCAATGCACTGACTTCTTGTTTCAGGAACAAACATCGATGACTGTTTGGAAGACCAGAAATGTGAGCTCTCTTCATGGAAAATGTGCGCTCTGTTGATTCTCGCTGAGGTAACTTTTTTATCTTCCTTCTTTTTTTTTTTTTGGACTTCACGAGCACACTCCTTCCTCGGACCCATCCAACTTGAAATTTGGATCTGGTCTGCGTACTTCACAGAAAAGCTTGTCTATTGTTCTTTCCCTTGGATTCTTCTCTATTGTCCATGATCTTCTGCCAACCCCAGAGACATGCAATATGTTCATCACAGCCACTGCATCGAGAACCAAGTAAAATTTTGTATTGATATGTATACAATATGCACATGTGGAAGACAAGACATTGACGTCTCAACCATCCTTCTCCTTCCTTCCTTCCTCTATTTCTTCGATGCCTCTTCCTCCATCCTTACTTGCTCCTCTCTCTACTAACATGTCGTACCTTCTCTTCCTGCAGAAACATGCTATGAAGTAAACGATGGAGCTCGCTGGGTGAGAGTGTGATGTTGGAATGGCTCAATCAGATTTGATCATATTTTAGTTTAAGATGTTTGATCTGATTGAGCCGTGCCAATATCATTCTTTGCTTGGTTTGTTTATCTTCTTAAATATTCACATAGAATAGATTTGAGAGGTATATGTTATTCGTCTTCTTTTTCGATATCCATATATGATAGTTTTGAGAGGTATGTGTTGAGCCTTGACTTAGTGAGATTGAGTTTCATATATATATATATATATATATATATATATATATATATATATATATATTAAAAAAAATTTAAATTATTTTTTCTGTATGTTAGATATTTTATCTGATTGTATATGCATAAAATCTCTATTTTCATTTGATAGTTCTCACATTCTTCTTGTTTTTATTCTATAATAATTTAAATTTAAAATATATTTATTTGAAGTTTGTAATTTATTATTTTCTTTTATGCTTTTTTCCTTGATGATAGCCTGTGTTTCTTTTTTTACCTCTCTATTTAGAGACTAGAACGCCCTTCCCTGTGATGAACGATCAGGATCTGCTCGAGCTATAGGTTGGACGGTCGGATTGGGGTCGGGTGGGCTTGGATCAGCCTACGGGTGAGATAACGAGATGCGATGGAATTGGAACTTTGCAATTTGAAGTAGAGATGGAGAGGATCCTCCACCCTGCAATGTCGCCGACGGATGTATAGGCGTCGTCGCCGATCGTGAGGACCCGTCCCATCATGTCGTCGGTAATCATTAGGGTTTCGTCTGTTCGATCATCTCAAGTCCTGGTTCCTCGATGGATCTTTTTTCCCGTCTTTTCTCGATTTTGAAGAACCGAAATGACCTGGACAAAATTACCTAATTCGATGTGTGGTTTCTTGAAACCTCGAATTGCTCTCGTTGATGGCATGATATATATGGGAGGAGTGCTTGTGGGGGAAGTGATAGAATTTCCTGCAGGTGAGAGGCCGAGTGCCGCATGCGACGACCTGTTTATCCATCAACGCTGGGATACGGGTGATTTTTTTAGTTTGCATCGGCAATCTGCCGAGGTGATCTTTTTCCTTGAATTTTTGTGCTTAAGATGATCGTATCATATTGATGCTTCTTCATTTGTTCGTTTTAGAGCTTAGTGTCATGTTAAATACCTGTGGTTGGACTGTAAATGTAATTGCCAATGGAACTACTTTTCATCAATGCAAGATTTTGTGAGACTAAAGGTCTTGATCGAGTAAATCATAATTTTCAAACAGGGTTGTGTTCATATATTTTATAAGTTTGTTTACACATTGTAGAAACATGATGACTTGCAAAGTTCTAGTTCAAGAGATTATTGCAAGTAGAAAGGTTGATTTTTTTTTCCTTTCAGGTTTAGCTGATTGCTAATGCATTATGCACCAAGGAATATTTGAAAGACGTCTTCTTATCATTCATTTACTTCTTCCTCGTGTCTGTATCTTAATTTCTCTTCATTTATCTTACCCTTTTTTTGTAATAGCCATGCTTGGAAAGAAATGATGCCTATGGAATAGTGCTAGAAAAACCGGCATTGCCATAATATATCAGAGATCTACAAGATCAAATTAACTCACTGATCTTGTCTCCTGTGTGGAAAACAGATGGTGGTGCTGTCAAGTTATACTGGTTCTTTGATTTCAGGCTATAGATGTTTATAAGGATTAAAGATCCGCCTGGTTTGTACTCAGGTGTCAAATTCTACCCAGCTATGTAGCATTTTCATCTAAATATAAATTTGGTAAATACAGTAGCAACCTGAAAAAATCCCTTAAATTCTGCCATATTTTCTTTGAATTTAATTTTTTTTTTATACAAAGGTCAGTGATGAAGGCGAGATTCAAGTCCAAGATCTTGCAATAAACTATCAAGGTATTCCTCAGTTGAGCTAGTTGACATCATCAAAAAATGCATAAAAAATAATCATATTTTTCATGAACAATGCATGGAAATGAGCAATAATCAAATTCAATTTCTACATATTAAGTAATAGAAAATGAACAATGCCACATCTTGAATTACAGTCTTGTTCAAAGTCAATTCTGCAGCATCCTAGAAAATTTTCATTCCAATAGAAAAATGATCAGATTCTGTAGTCTGATGTAATTCACTATTTTCTGTTCTTATCATTTAACCATGAATTCTTTGGTATCAAATTGAGAAGAATGAATAAGTGTCCTGATAATGCAGCTGAGTGCGATTGTCATACTTTTGATTTTTCACTACCTGATCCATGTGTTTTTCTATTTTCTGAGATTGCATAAATGTGGATTGTTATTTTATCCAGATCCCTCAGGACCCGACCTGATCCAACACCTGTCTCTTGCAAGCTGCTTGATCCTTGAAACTATATGTAAATAGTAAGAAGTAAAAAAAATTATGGTGGTCTCTCCGTTGAAAGCATTCGCCAATATCTCACTCATGAAAACTTTAAAAGACTCAATTATGGGTATTTTGGTCACTGTGCTGAGAATCTTCACTCTGCAGCTAATTTTTTTACCAATTCATGCATGCTAGATATCGTTCGTCTTTAACTGCACATGTATACAAATTCTAAAATGACTTTGTAGAACAAGAACAGAAACTGATAGCATTTCTGTTGCAGTATTTCCCCTCATTTAAAGCTGATGAGACGAGTTATTTGACATTCAAGTGATTCTACTCTCATAATCTCTAGGCAGCTAGATTGTTTTACCACTGCAGAAAGTTGCTCCGGTGCACTTGTGTATTGTGTGCAGTAACATAAAGTCAAGTCTTTTTTGAACTTTAAACATTGTAGAATCTTATCTTCCTTTGATGTGGTGTCATCTCTTCTCATGGAAGTCATTGGAGCTCACTTTTATGGTTCAAAGGATGAACTCATTTGCAGATTCCTTCTTTAAGTCATGTGCAGAGAACATTAGGAGTGAACATAAGGTGGCTGCTTTATTGGGCTATTAGTAATTTCACGGCTTTTAATTGAGTTGGATATTTTCATGAGTCCTTTTTCACATTCTTGGCCATCAATTAGGGACACATATTAGTTGCTCAAGCATGAACTCTCCAACATAAAGCAGATAAACTTGTTCATCATTATATGCTGAAAGAGGTGGACATGTGTCTACATGTCATACTTCCAAAAGCCATCTTATCTATTTGATATTTTCATGAGGTTTGAAAGAGAAAAAAGATTGTATAGATAATGAAAGAAAGGAAATTTGATCTTGACAGAAGCTATCTTAGTCTGTAATTGTTCTTATTTTAAGCAAAATGGCTATAATAATGTGATTCTATCTTGTAGTTGGTTTACTGTCTTCAATTTTATTATCATTCAGTAGGCACACACAAACCGATATCTTGGTATTTGCATTTGGTCTATTCTGTCTACGAAATAGTTTTATCTTTTCAAAATAGCTGAAGTCCACTGTCAGAGATGAAATGTTTGTTCATAGAACCTTATAGATGTGGAGAATGCAACCTTATTACCCTTTTAATGACCACTCTCTTACCTATTTCGATTCTGGTGATCATAGGTAAACTCTTCCATGCTCTAGTAGTTTCTTAATCTTCCCTCTTGCACCCTATTCCCTATGTATGTTCCAAAATGATTGGCTATATCGAGGAGAAACTTGTCTTCTATGTGAATCATTCAATCGATGGAGTTGCAGGTATCTGTTTGAATTTGTAATGTGCACAATGAAGGGGGTTGACATGGTTTTTGTTACTCCACAGGCATATTTGCAGAACAGCATTGGACTGTGATCATATCCATTTCAGGGCAGATCCAATTCATCATCAACCCACCCACCATTTTGGGCGTCTGTGGCTGAGATCGACTGCAACCGACCACTGAGAGCTGCAAGACGAAGAGTATCCGAGTCCAAACTATTACGTACGACACTACTACTGTTGGGAGAAGAAGAAGCAATCTACTCTTTTTCCTGCTCCAACCAAGATTGTCTACCATGAAGAGCTTGATCTTATCCACTCAATTTGTAATAGATTTAGTTCGAGGAACGAAAGAACATCATTGACAATTAGCGGCGGTCTGTAATCTATGCTGTCGATCACATGGATCTACTTGTTCCCAACTCCGATGCTTGTTCAGATAAGCTGCGCTCCGACACAGATCCATCACCTACTTCGACAGTAGAAAAAGAAGCTACTTGTAAAGGACCTTGAATGCTCCTCCACCCCTTTGACCTTTCAAGTGACTCCAAGCCATCCATCACTCCACGATCGAAACCCTCGGTGGAAACAGCTCCAAAAGCACATGAAACCTCGAGCATGTCTGTCTTCTGATCGTATTATAACGTCGCTCATTACAAAAAGGTTGCCATTTCCATGACGACGTTACCGATGACGAGAACTCGTTGACGAAGAAGACATGCTAGCATATATATTAGTTTATGAGGAGTCTTCGCGGACCGGAAACCATGTAATTATTACATCACTGTAGCAGTTGCAATGGCTTCCACAATCCCATGTATTCTATGAACTGTGAAGATCTAAAAGCTTCTCCGAGCTGCCAAAGGCAACAGTCTTTTTGCTGCAGAGATGCACCTTATTCTTCCTCTTTTGCAACTGTTTGTGAAAATGCCAGTGCAACGCACATTTCTTTAAGCGATGGATTCTGTGACAAGCAGTCGCTCCATGAAACTTCGTCGAGGCAGGCTATGATCCCTTTACGCCTCACCTTCTGATCTGAAGAGGCTGTGAAAACATTCTCTTTACAGATAGATGTACGCTGCAGTTCCCCTTCCGTTTTCACGCTACCGACACTGAGAAGCTTCACTGAGGCATGTGAAGACCTTTATGCTTCTCTTTATTCGCTCTCAAAGACTCTTTGTCTTGTAACGTCAACGTATGCATCGCTGTGTCACGCTTCATGGATGGACACCCTGTGATGCTTCGACACCCACTCTCCTGTGATAACAAAATGGAAGTTTCAGTTGTACTGATGGCGTATGAATTCTACTTTATTCAGTCACATGACGAGATGAGCTCCCACTGCAACATGCAGCTATTCCAAGGAGAAGTCTGGAAGAGACAAACTCCATTAATGGCTGTGGCATCAGGCCTTGCCTGCATTGCAGCATCTGCTCTGTCCTCGACTGACACACTGACTCGACTGTTCCTAACAAGACAGCCACTCATCCGTGGGTTCACCCCCCACAACACCAAGTCTGATGATGAGTCTCCGTGTGAGGATGCAGATTGTTCTTCTTCTTCTTTGATTTGTTAGAACGTATAATAGTGGATATGTGTTGAGGGAACAAGAGGCTTCTGAATGCAGAGGGGCTTGTGGAGTGAGAAGCTTGGTTGAACTGATCGACGACTCATTCGTGCGAGGCATTCTCCTTCTCCGCTCGTTTAGGCTTCTTTGATGTGATTTCTTGCGTCCAATGAAGTCACTTAAATGCAGGAAGTGGAACGCTGAAGATTATTCCTGTGGAAGCAATGGGCTCTGTTGGAGAGGTCTCTGCTAGGCACAGGCGTTCTAGGAGGTAGGTTGTTGATCTCCAACCTAGCTATTTCTATCTCGCGCTTCTCTTCCTGTCTTTGGTAGCATTACATGTGTTTGTAAATAGGCTTAAATGACAGGAGAAGGACAAGCGCAAGTTTAAATTTTGGATTCTGAATAATTTGTGTATCGTATATTTTTCGAAAATAAGATCATTCATTTCTAAATTTAATGTTGAGAAGGATGTGAAGCTGCAACCTGTGTTGGCGATTAGAATTCTTGCTGACAGCATTCCTCTGTAATTGCAGTGATTCAGACAAGAGAATAAGGACGGACAAACCGGATGTATCGGTCAAATCATTTCATCATGTTAGGATGGTAAGAAAGTGATCACTCTAATTACTCAGTAGTTGGTAGTTACTGCAATGCAATTTGTTGGAAGTTGTTGTTTTCCTAATTGTATTCTTTCGACGATGGGAGCGAAAATGTGAAACACTAAATCCTAGATTTGATATGGTTGCAAGGATGTGGAAGAAGTCGGCCAAGCTGAGATCAAGAAAGGGCCTTCACCTAACTGTGAGGTTGAAAGCTCTCTCAAGAAAGAGGTACCATCACCTAAAGTAAAGGTTCAATAGCGACTATGGAGTGATCTTGATCACACATTGTTTTTGCATACATCACTTTCAACTTTTTGCTTGATATTGGCAATTGCTACGTGTTTCTTACCAACTGATGTCTGCCAAGACCATGAGAAAGACTATATTGCACAGGAGAGAAAGTAATTAGTGCATTGTATTTCTTCTTAAAGGGCAAAAGTCATGATGCTCATGGGTACTTCATGGAAAATATTCATCCTAAACTCTGTTGTGGTTTGCTTATATCATTCTGGAATTCTTGTGAATAACATGTTTAAGCAGTATCTAGTTAATCAACCACGAGGCCCGGTTACATTGAACTGGAAACTGTGTCATGCATCTCAAGCATTTACCAGGATATTACTTTTGTCGCAATGGTTGCTTTTTGCTGTCAGTTTTATCAATCTTTTTTTTAAAAGGTTTCTTGCACATTTAAATTACCTCCTCACTTCCTTAATGCAGATTCAACAACTTGAGAAATGCCTCAAGGATCAGTTTGTTGTGCGACAAGCTCTAGAAAAAGCGTTGCGGCACAAGAGTTCTGCCATTGATACATCGATTGATGGTTATATTCCAAAGGTAAGTTCTTTGTCTTTTTTTTTACTTATTAAATGTTTGTTTTTACCTCTTATTATCTAGTTTCCATATAGTTCACAAAAATAATGGTGTTTCATACAAAAAAAAGATGTCCCTTGATCCATAATCTTGTTGTTGCTTGATTTGAAATGTCATTATTACAACGATTAGCATAATTTGGGCCTTCCAACCAAGATGGAAGACTCATATATGATAAAAAAATGTCATATCTTTTCCTGAAACCGAATAATTACAGTCAAGTTTGAAAGTTACGAGTTAGTATTCTTAACATCATTAAAATATCTTCTGCACCAACATTGGACTTCGAATTTACTGATGTACTTTCTTGTAATGGCAGCCAACCAAGGAGCTAATAAGGGAGATTGCGATGTTAGAGTTAGAGGTTGTGCATTTGGAACAATATCTTCTATCACTCTACCGAAGAGTCTTTGAACAACGTATATCAAATGTATCTCCCACTGCTGTTGAAGATGTAAAGAAGCATCAACTGATTTCCCAGTCAATGCCATTTCCAGAAGCTGCAACACATGATATCCCATTCAGAAAAGCCGAATCAGCATTTCAGTCAAGTCATATTCTTCTTCCACGAAAATCAGCAAACAAGTTATGCAATGAAGCTTGTCCTGTTAATTGTCAAGAGAAGCATGGTCGTGGCATTCACCGCAGCCATTCATCACTAGTGCCACGCTCAGTATGTTCAGCTAAAGGGTCACGTTCGGCAAAGAATCTAGCTCGAGCTCTCGGGGCATGCCATACTCTACCTTTATCGTTACTTAAAGTATATGATCATACTCCCATCTTTCTTTCCTTCTTAGAAAAGAAAACTTTACATGTCTTGAACTTCTTGAGATAAACCTCCAGCTTCCTAAAAATAAATATCAATAACAAGTTCATTCTCCTATCGCAACTGCCTTCTAATCATTATCGTTTTGGTTTGTGTACAGCATGGACAAGACTTCAATTCAGGGGTAACAAGGCTGGCAGATCATCTTGGAACAACAATTGCTGATCACATTCCTGAGACACCAAACAAACTATCTGAAGACATTATCAAGTCCATGTGTGCCATCTATTGTAAACTTTCAGATGACCATGTTGGGCATCACTGTGTCACATCTTCACCTACTTTGTCCTTCTCATCAAGGAATACATTTTCTCCCTGTTATATGAAAGAACTGCAGAGCCCTTATTGTAAAAGAGAAGGCGTCCTTGATGCATGGTTGGAGAATTCTTGCTGCACTGAAAGATTAAAGGATTTCAGTGGACCTTACAGTGTGATGGTAGAGGTGTCTTCAATATGCAAGCACAGCCGAAGGTCTAGTGATCTTGACGAAATGCTGCAGAATTATAAGTGAGTCACTGCATGACTATAAGAAACGCTGCATAATTGCATTTTCTACTCTGTTCAGTTGCATAGAATACCTGTGCATGCAAGTGTGGTATGCATGCTAATGATTCATTAAGAACAGATGCATTTTTTTTCTGGAATCATATTGCTGAATCTGATTATAAGCATTTACAAGATAAAAACTCTCAGGGAATTTATCAGAAATTTTTTTTTAACAAACTTGACTTGATTGGTTTTTTTATTTCAGATTGCTTGTTCAGCGATTGGAAATGGTTGATCCGAGATCGATGAGCAATGATGAAAAGATTGCTTTCTGGATTAACATACACAATGCAATTATGATGCATGTAATTCTTTTTCCCTCTCTTTATCCATCAGCACTAAGAACTTGCCTATTTTCCTTGACATACTCCTACCTTTCTCAGTTTCAAATATGAAAGCCCTATCTCTTGATGTGATGTATGCAGGCACATCTGGAATATGGGATTCCAGGAAGCAACATAAAAAAGGCATCCTTACTAATCAAGGTAATCTACTTCAGAGGTGAATTCAAAAGGTGGCCTCTTTGAGATATTAGGTAGTAGTTCTG
Source organism: Musa acuminata AAA Group (assembly GCF_036884655.1). NCBI lineage: Eukaryota > Viridiplantae > Streptophyta > Magnoliopsida > Zingiberales > Musaceae > Musa > Musa acuminata. Next base: position 39,188,572 of record NC_088351.1, read on the forward strand.
ATCTCAATGTTATTTTTTCCAGAATATATACAATATAGGTGGTCGCATGATAAATGCAGACATAATACAGGGCTCAATACTTGGATGCCGAATGCATCCTCCTGGGCAGGTATGCCTTATGCACTGCTTCATATTGAATAATCTTCCGAAGCCATTGAGCTCCTGTAGACTTTTTTCTGACATCTAAGCAGTTGCTCTGCATGATCCTAACAGTCATACACTGATATTGCGTTGCGTTGTTCTCACGTCGTTTCATGCAAATTTTTTCAGTGCCATATCTTTATAGCATTTTTTCTTGATCTTGTTACAATCATTTTATATCCATTGTTCCCTTTTGCTGCATTGTTAATTGGTCACCTCCTCAAGCATTAAATATGGCCAAAATTTTGAAAAGAAGAAGCAAATTAAATACGTTTTTGCTCGTCGACTAGCATGAAGAATACATCCATTTCTTTCTTTTGTTTTCGAAAGAAAAGCATTCTTATCAAAAGGAAACATCTTCTTGCTTGATAATCTACTACTTGTCCCTGTTCTCTGATACCGGTTAGATTTCTTTCATGTTTGGTTCAGCTGCTTCAGTTAATTTGCTGATTAATACCTCAACTGGAGCTTGATATCTAATTCACTTGTAGTGGCTACGGTTATTACTCTTCTCACAAGTAAAGATCAAAGATGGTGATGAGTGGAAAACCTATGCCATCAAGAATCCTGAACCTCTGATACGCTTTGCACTTTGTTCAGGAGGCCATTCAGATCCCGCGGTAAACTTAAAACACATTTTACTTTGTAAAACAAGTTCTTAGTGATCAGGATAAGGGAAAACCATCTTCAGGTGACAAGAATCGACACCATAATGATGGGGTTTGCTTGCTCTTCTTCTTCAGGTTAGAGTGTTCCATCCAAAGAGATTGTTCCATCAGCTGGAATCTGCAAAGATGGAGTACATCCATGCAACTGTGACCGTTCGAAAGGGATACAAGATTCTTCTGCCAAGACTTATCGATTTCTTCGCGAAGGACTCCAATCAATCTACTCAAGAATTACTGGACATGATCAAGTGCTATCTTCCCGAGAGGTTGAGGTTGGTGATCAACGGATGCCATGAAAGCAGCTGCCGCAAGATCATCGAGTGGGTGCCTCACAACTTCTCTTTCAGGTACTTGTTGCCAAGAGAACTTGGAAATGCTCAGCTGAACTGATGCCATCCAGCATGTACAGTCTTGAGGAAGAAATAGGCTTTGTGACTGATTGATGTACATAATCCAATGCAAATTGTTCTGATCGCATCAGTTGATGTTCTCTTGATTTAGATTATAGAATCATACGAGGCTTTCAATCCTTGGTCAAACTGATCGCCTACCAGAAGACCTCGTTACGTCCGTGTCTTCCAATTCCAAGTCTTTGTGCTGCATCCATTTGGATTCGGTTGATGTGTTCGGTGGATGACGAGAACTCGGGAAGCAAATGTAGCTCCTCTCATAATTTGCGGATCGAACAGAGCATGCAAGCTGTGTGAAAGATCGAGTCAAGGAGTAATCTTTGTCATCTTGGTGCCATTTCTCCGCTTCTACTCCGGAATGCCGCTAAGCCCGGGCTTGAAATCTCGTCCCTCGCCACCTCCTCTCATGGAGCTCGGCCTTCTCCTCCGCTGCCCTGGCTCCACCACCAGCCTACTACCGGATTTGGCGGCAGAAGCATCGGGGGAGTGGAAACCGCCGGAGACCATGAGAGCCGCGCTGGCCTTCGCGGCTGGCGCGACCATCTCCTCAGCGTGGAGCGGCCGCCGCAGCATGGAGACGGGGAGGAGGAAGTAGAGCTGCCCGGGCTGTCGATCGTCGTCGGCATGGGCGGGGGAGACGAAGTCGTCGAACTCCATGTCGTCGGCGTTGCAGACGAAGCAGGCCGGGTCCTTCCGGAGCACATGCGACGCCTTCACGGGCCGCGAGAGCTGCTGCAGCTTGCCGTCCTGCAGGACCAGCTTGGCGGTGGGGGAGGAGGCCGCCGCCACCACGGCCGCCGCGTCGCACGAGCTGCAGATCTCCATGGCAGGCTCCTGCTTATAGTGTCTGGGATCGGAAGGGAAGAGAAGGAAGGTTGTCGTATATACCATCACCTTCCCTTCTCAAGTGAAGGAGATGCCAACCAAGATACCATCGAGGACAGGCTGCGTCGGACAGGGAGAGGAGGAGAGGGATATAAGAATTAGATCTCACAGCGAGTAAGGAGTGGGGGGAGCAGCAGAGATAGCGAAGCATGACAATGATCCATGCATGCATGGCTGCAGTTTGGTTGGTACGACTTGATTCGGTCCGAAGGTATAAGCTCATCCAATGGGCCTATGAGATGGGTCAGTCATGTGAGGAGATCGGGGTAGGAAGCGGATCCGATTGATGTGATCATGAGACATTGCTTGTCCATTAGAAATTAGTTCTGGAGCCTTCCCGAAGTGTCGTTAAGCCTCATCGAGGCCCCCCTACACAAGCAATCAGTTTCGGGAGATATTTTCGACTTGATCCCTCGGATGAGCATTGGAGATAGGCTTTTATACTTAGAGCTGCTGATGGTATTAGGTCAATGGTGGGTTGGGGTACCCCTCATGTTGTCCCAGGGTTCATTAATATCGATGACTGACAAGCGCATATTTCTACGAGTGACTTCAAGGAAGAACGATAGTGAGAGAACCGTTTGTTAAGGTTGGGACCTGTTTGGGATAAGCATGAATGACCACTTGCATTAGGTGTTTGAAGGAAAGGAAGAGAAATTGAGCCATGTTGCTTGGAATTAACGCCTTATATTGTTGGGTGTGTGGGCCTTCTCGAAACTATGGTTTGGTGAGGTGCATCAAGTTGCTCACGATAGATGACCCAAGAAAGAAAAAAATAAGGGATGAGCCTCATTGTAGGCCGGTGTGATTCTCGCAAAGATCAAGTTAGGTAAGGATCGATACGAGAATCATGCTCGTGTCGATGACTATAGGGAAGGACGCATGCTTTTTCGATGACTATCGATCGTAACGTTAAAATTAGGAAAATATTTAATCCGCACACCAAAGAATGTTAATTATATAAACAAATCAATTGATCAATTGAGCATTTTGATAGAATGATATTTCTTCAAAATCAAGACCTGCTGATGACATTATTCCCAGCAAAGCAAAGCTGATTATTTTGCAATAAAATGTTCTCTCTTTTTTTTTTATTTTTTTTTCTTTTTTAAAAAATGATATTAAAAATAATAAATACACGAGAATATAAAAAATGGGAATTTTTTTTTTATCTTGAGGCCCTCAAACGCTCAGGTATTGTATTCACAGTGCATTGTACGCATCACCATCCTGTGCTTGCACGAAAATTGATGGCCACGTGCACGTGATGGAGCTTTGACTTTGCGGCAGACATGGCTCATGGTGGTCGTGAGCGTGTCACGTTCTGACACGGCCGCTCATACTTGCGAGCCGCAGCCATCGCCGCCGCTTCCGTTGCTCGCCTAGCACGCCTTCGAGTCGCCGGGTCCCCCCGGCACGAGCTGTGGCCCCCTCAGCAGCGCCTCCGGTGCCTGCTCGGACACGCGCCACAGCTTCACGGACTTGTCTAGGCTGCCGCTGTACACGGTCCACCTCGTGGCGCCGCTGCCGCCGTCCTCATCCCCGCCGGCGTCCGGTGCTATCGCGAGGCACTTGACGGGCCCGGCATGGCCGCTGAGCACCGAGAGGCAGGTGTGCACCGCGCCCTCGCGGCGCCACACGCAGATGGTAGTGTCGGCGGAGCCGCTCAGCAGGAGGTTACCGGAAGCCACGAGGCACAACACCGCCATCTTGTGGCTCTGGAGCACCCCACCGTGTACCAGATGCTGCTCCCCCTCCCAGAAGTTGATCAGCCCGTCGGAAGAGCCGCAGTAGACGACGGGCGCCGTGGGGCTGATCGCGAGTGAGGTCACCGCCCACTCCTGCTTGAGGAGCGTCTGCACCGGCGCGTGCTTGGTACCCTTCCCGTGCAGCTCCCGCCGCCACACCTTGACGGTGCCGTCGGCCGAGCCGGTAAAGACGAGCCCGCTGACGGCGGCCACGATCGAGTTGATGGTGTCGTCGTGGGCGACGACGGACTCGAGGCACCTGGAGTCGGAGATCCGCCAGATCTTGAAGGTCCTGTCCCAGGAGCCGGAGTAGAGCAGCCCCTGCTCCTCGTTGAGGCTGAGGCAAGAGATGGCATCGGAGTGGCGGATCCACAGGGCACTGCTGTGGCGCCTGGCCTCCACGTAGTTGGAAGGGTTGAGCGAGCTCCAGAGGATGTCCTTGAGCCTGGGGAGGTTCCCAATCCTCTTGTACACGGTGGCGTCCTTGGGGGACACCTTCCACGCCCGGATCTTGCCGTCCTGGTGGCCGGTGAAGACGCGGTCTGCCGCGACGACAATGGCCTTCACGAACCCGCTGCTGGACTTGAACTCCGCGAAGTCCTGCTGGTTCTTCCAAACGCGGATGTTCTTGCTGTCGAAGCCCCCGTAGAGGAGGCAGCCGGTGGCTGCGAGCGAGTGGATGTTACCCTTCTCGAGCACCAGGGACCCGGCGGGCGCGGTGCTGGGAAGCTCGGCGTCGTACGGGGAATGCTCACGGCTCACGGCCATCGGGTGGTCAGAGTAGAACCCGGGGTTGGCTGTGGCCGAAGAGCTGCTTCACCGCACGAAGTCGTCGTCGTCGTCGTCGTCCGCCAACCACTGTGGATGAGCTTCGCGTAATAAGAAGAAGGGGATGGAAACGAAGAAGATATAGGGAGAACCGGAAGAGAGGACATGGGCGAGCAGGAGTCGAAAGGAGTCCAGGTTGGAGAAGGTGGACGGGGTGTACACGCCAAATACAGGAGATGGAGGGTCGCGAGAGCGAGAGGACTGCGGGAAGATGACGGACGCGTGTAGGGACGAGAGGGCGTTACGGGAGGGAGGATCGCGGGGGACGCGCGCGGCCGTGAGGAGCGCAACGGAACGGGACGAGTCGAAGCCTGGCGTCGTCGTCCCATCTTTTCACGGCGGCCGCCATCGAGCCCGTTTCGGCCCACCGCGAGCTGCGGGGACGAAACAACACGAGACGGCACCAAGCGTCCCTGCACGAATCTTGATGCCGCCTGCTGTGCTAATGTTCCCCGCGTGAATCTTAAAGCACGATGTCACTGTCATGATTTCCCACTTCTCTGCGTGCAAAGCAAACAACACAGCATCACATTAGACCACCATATGCTTTGTTTCAAGGCAAGCCAAAAGATCAGCAAAACTCTCAAACATGTCTTCCACCTTGTTAAGGGTGTTCTAACCTTACCAACATTACGTCACCAGTTTCAGTGGTTCCAGATTGCCAATTCAACTGCTCAGGAACTCTACTGATTGAATTATTGGAAATTCTACTAATTTTACAATATGACTACTAATGTATAATATGCTACCTGATCGCGTCGAGGCTGCATAGCAATTGTACATCAGAAGTAATAGTCAAGTCAAGGCTTCACTTTCTTAAATGGCTGTAAATTTGCTCTTCTCGTACATTTCAGATACAAATGACATCATAAATAACAATTTTGTTGTGATGAGCCCCCTGAACAACACAGCTTCTGCTTGCTGCATAGAAAACAAATTCAACTTCAGTTTCTGATCAGTCTATTTCTTACAAGTACGCTTTTAGATAGCAGAAGTCTTGTGTCATAGTTTGTAAGATCATGGGTTTAGATAGTGAGGTCATGGTTAGCAGGATTCACCTTCACCGAAGATGACAAGTATGAAGGCTTAGAGGGGGGGGTAGAAGAAAAAAGAAAGCTGATCACCATCACCCAAAATGAGAAATATACATTTGAGCTGCCACTTAATCATTTAAATCTATTTTAGATAAGCATACCTTGTATTTGCAGCCTCAGCTTCATCTTCAGTTTCTATATTTCATTGTTTCCTTGTCAAATCCAATTGTTGGGAATTGCTTTGCATATTCCTCCACCTCATAGCGGAGCTTTGTAATCTCAGATTGAATATTTGCATTTGTTTGAATGGTGGCTAGGAAATCCTTCAGCTTGGATCCTTCTGATGTGCATTTGAAGAAAAAAGAAAAATAGAACAAATACTTTAGTAGATTTGTGAACATTGTCATGCAATAATACATAAGATGAAGAGATAAAGTAAGGGATAAAAGAAGACAAACAAATAGAACCTTTGGTTTCAGACTTGATCTTCAGTGCCAATTTGACAGCAGTGTCAAAAAAGTCGGCAACTTTGGCGAAATCTTCTTCAACAAATCCTCTTGATGTGAGGGCCGGGGTTCCTGAATTAGCAGAAAATGGTGTGTAAGACAAAACTTGATCTGATAAGCATTACTGAAAATTAACTGACATCAAAAGCATGTACCCATTCTGATGCCTCCAGGAACCATGGCAGATACATCACCAGGTACTGTATTTTTGTTAGCTGCAATGTGAACTAATTCCAGCACCTTTTCAACTCTAGACCCATCGATTCCCTGTAAATGGACTCAGACGTTTAAGATGGAATCCTATCATGTAAAAGAGTTTATGTCGGCAAATATATAAAATAGTTAGAAGCTCATATGTCCCCTGTTATCTATATACTACCACTAACGAGGCACAGTTTGAAGAAATCTAAATAAACCATGATTTTAGGATTATGTCATCTACATGGTTTACCATTCAAAACTAGACAAAGAACATTGAAACAAGTCCATTTACTCACTGACATACCCGATGAGAGTTTCTATATATGCTGAAAAATTGCACTAAATAGACATCTTTGTGTTCATCTTACCTTGTTCTTAAGATTCACCAAGACTAAATGGTTCTCTGTTCCACCGGAAACAAGCTCATAGCCTTTCTCGACCAAGCACTGCAATACATACAAACTTTTAGTATTATAGTCTGTTAGAGCAGAGCAGTTTGCTTGATAGGTAAGATTAAAACAAAGCTTAATCATACATGAGCAGACTTAGCATAAAGCAATAGCCAGTACATTAGCATTCAATACAGATCTATACATGAAAATGACAAAAAGAAGAACAAAGTTAGCACACAACCATACCTGAGCAAATTTTGCACAATTACTTAGTACTTGCTCTTGATATGCCTTGTATTCTGGGGTGGTGGCCTGCACTTCCGCGAATGGAAAAGAATTTCAGACTACATGTCATGACAAATTGTAAAAGACTAACAAGCCAGCAGCAAGTTTAACGGCAGATTTGATGATTCATATTGTTTTAGTCTCCAGGCTTAGATGCCACAAACTCATGCTCCTCAAAACAGAAGCTGAATTTGCACACTTACCAGCTCCTAATTGGCCTTTGGTGTATGATAAGAAGCCCAAAGTTTGCCTAAGTTATCTTGGCCATAATATGGCATCCATAGCTAGTTATATGGTATATTGTTAAAGAAACAAAAATCTTGTACTGATTGGAATTGATTGCTAAGTCTATGAGCAAGTCCAATGATTAATTGATCATATCTTATCCAACTAAATTGATATTGCTGATTCCTCTTTCGGTCTTTTAGGGCCCGTTTGGATGAAGAGAAGTACGGAGAAGAGAATTGACTAGAGAGAAGTAGCTCCTGAAAGCGTTTTTGCTTCACTGTAAAATTGAAGAGATCTGAAGAGTGGATAGAGGGACATTCAGATATGATTTTTGTTGGTTTCCCTTACATTTATTGGCAGAGACGTGACAAGTTTCTGAAACAACCATAGACGAATTTGTAAACTACCTCATAGAACGCCCTTTTCCTTCTCTTGATTAACCAAATCAAACAAGGGACAGATTGTATTTCCTCTTCTTTCACTAATCCACATTCAAACAGAGGAAGAAAAAGTATGATTCTCTTCTCCTTTTTTCTTGTATTATCGCCTAACTCTTCACTATTTTTTCTCTTTCACTTCTCTTCATAAATTATTATCCAAACAGAGCCTTAGTCTCCATTAATCTTCATTGAGTTCACTAACTTTTCACCAACCAGAAAAAAAGAAGAAAATGGTTTTGGATGATGCATGCCTGCTTTAGCGCAACAGCTAATCCAGTGATTATGTGGTTGTGAGGACCACCTTGAAGTCCAGGGAAGACTGCTGCATTGATCTTCTCTTCAAAGTCATACATAACCTAACATTAGCAATTTCAACTCTAGTTATTCCAATACTATATTAAGAGCACATGTACTTTTATTTTTGTTTATCCATTGCAATAAGTTGTGAAGGAACAGCTTGGAAGATATTGGAACTTTCTTCAATTCACCTCTTTCCCTTGTTTATTGATCTGTTTCACTCCTTTCCTGAAAAATATCATGGCTCCACTTGGTCCACGAAGCGACTTGTGAGTTGTAGTTGTGACAACATCCGCATACTCAAATGGAGATGGAATAACACCAGCGGAAACAAGTCCACTAGTGTGTGCCATATCTGCCAGAAGGATAGCTTTGTGCTTGTCACATACCTGTTGATACCTAAAAATGAGACACTCTATGCAATAATACCCACGGAAGTTAAAACTCTTGATGAATATATAATTTTCAGCTGACAAAAGTGCCTAGATAAGAGTCTACCTTCCGAATTCATGCATAGTCATAAAGGCGAGCATATGCACTAGCTCCAGCAACTATTAATTTTGGCCTGAAGAGTGTAGCGCTTTTCTCCAGCTGTAGAGAACTTTAGATCAGCTAGAGTATGGGCATGAGCATCTCGTGCAATATAAATCAATAAAAGAAGCTGAGACTTAATGTGCGTGAACAGGGTAACTTGAGAATTGAAGTCCTTAATGTTATTCTATTGACATCAAAATTTTGGATATTGGAAATATGCATATGAACTTCTGCAAATGATTTTCTCAATTCTAAAAGTCTTTACATAATGGTATATAGGATGCATGAAAAGTTCATATGATTTGCAGCAACACAAGTATGGTTGATAGCAAAATGAAATTCAAACAATTAAAATATAGCAGCCACCTGATCATAATCAATGTATCCGGTACTCTCATTCAGCCTATAAGGCATTGTCTCAAAAAATATGGAGACCGCAGATATTTTCTTGGTATCAGTCTGCAGAAATAAGACAGGTAACAGGACCATAAGATTTTGAATTTAGATACCAACATCAGAGTAAATCAAATACTAGATCATAAAATTTCACTAGAAAACACTAGAAGCCCACAAGCAACATTGCACCTATGATTGAAAAAGAAAGTAAACCTGAAAATTTTCAATGATACCAGTATAACACAACTTAAAAAGTTTTTAAACTGATGACATGGGCACCAAGATTGCGACCAATTGCATCATAAATTTACTGGAAGCTCTGGTAGTATATGTCATGAACCAAAGGTGCTATAGTGATCAAGTACACATACAGGGGAAATAAGCTTATGCCTCAGTGTCAAGGTGTCTTTTCAAAGACCATTTCACATAACAAGCCTCTGCACATTGATCTAGTGCATGTGCAATCTTAGTGCCAATACCTTGTTCCTTATCCATTCTTCCTAGTTCTTTGTTAGATAAGAGTTACCAGGCTATGTGCTGGATTATTGAACGAGATAACATAGAGTTGCATTTATCAGTGACAACATTCAACAAATCATGTTTATGATTGGGACAAAATTGAGGTACACAATAGTGAATACAGTTCCACTATACAAAATAAAGCACACAGGAAAATAGTTGATGTACCACTTCATTTATATCAATCTAAAACCTACATTCATTCTCCTACTGTCCTACAATAAGATCGATATGAATACACTTGACTTTAGAAACTAAGAATCTACAGAATTGAACATATGCTTGCAATAAACAGTCAATTCATCGCCTGATGACACAACAAAACAAAATGAACTTCACTTGTATCAGGGAACATTAGATAATAAAACAAAAAGAGAACTTTAACATAGCACTCACCTGGTAACCATGAGAAAGATGTCCACCATGAGGCAGATCAAGTGCCATTATTCTCTCATGTGGCTTCAAGAGTGCAGTATATACTTGAAAATTAGCAAGTGACCCAGACAAAGACTGCACATTTACTGCAGGAACCATCGGAACAATTTAGATGTAACATTTTATATAACATTTAATGCAAGAACCATTTTGTAAAGGCAATACCACCCATACATCCTAATATACCACTGGGATGCTAGGCATCTCTCTATATGAAAATCAACATAAGGAAAAAAAAATCAAAGGTTTTAGATATAGACTTAAACCCGCTGTTGCTTCAAATTAATTGTTTTTTCAGTAAAAGGATTACTTATATCAATACTTTAGGAACCAACTTTTGGCGAGTTGTATTAACCTTCAATCATCAAGTTCATTTGGTGGTGATTGCCATATTTGATTCATTATTTTATTATGCTTGATTTGCTTTGGAGATGTAACCAGACAACACAACTATGAGATATGAAATTTCACCTCATAATCATAACTAACAACAAAGAATCGGGACAAAAATCAAGCACATATGATGAAGCAACTGCATGGAGTAATTCACATGAGAACAAGATACAGAACTGCACAAAGCATGGGTCTAGAATTAATTCTATAATCCCAAAGTCAACAATGCTTTACCAGGCCATGGTGTAGAGAAGAATGATATTAAAACATCAGCTATCGCCAACCACATAAGAAGGAACAAACATCGAACACTGGGTTCTTCTATCTTCACCAAAATAGCCAAAGAGTGATGCTCATGTTACCTCCCCATTTTGCAGGATCCAAACGAAAAGCTTCAAGCGCACGCTTTTGACACAATGATTCTGCCATGTCCATATATCTGCAGCAAGACAGGAAGGGTGATTCTCATCAGAAGGGACCTCATACTCAAAAGACAAAAGGATTCACAAAAACTTGGCATTTTGGTTTCATAGACACATCCATCGAACACACAATATTCTTCACAGGAACAAGTAACCCAATCATACTCGTTTCCTCCGTAGTATCTTGCACCAGGGCACCCCTCACTGTTTTTTAAAGACATGATGGAGCCTACTGCTTGCATCACCGACAACGACGTGAAATTCTCCGAAGGTATAAGCTCAAGTCCCTTCCATCACATTAAGGAAAAATTTCCCAATGAGACTCGATTTCATCTCAGAAGATTCGGCGAAACGAGAAGGTAGTACCTACCTTCCATTGCCTCGCCTTTTCAAGCTCGACGATATCCGCAATCTCCGGATCGACGACCTCCAACGGAGCGTTCAGCTGCTTCGGCCAGATAAAGGATAAAAAAGATGACTTTTGAACCAAGAAACACAAAATTGCCGCTCAAACTATTCGATAACAGAAGAATTTACACACCGTGACGCGAGATTTCTCCTTCTCGTAGACGGCTTCACTTCGTAGGGAAGACTGAAATGAAAAGAACAAGCAAAAACGTCAAATCCGACCGTCCCTCCGTCCCAAGAAGAACAAGAGGCGGCAACCTTTTTGCCTTCCTGCAGATTTTGGAAGGATTGGCTGGAGAAGGGACCATGTAGTAGAGAGAGCTCCGCAGGAAAGGCTGCGTCTTCGCAGAGGAGGAAGAGAGCCTACGGAGCGCCGACGCCATTGCCATTGCTCTCGCTCGCTTGCTCGCTTGCTCGCTCGGCAACGGAGGAATTCGCGAAGGGAGGCGAGAACGTGGAACCAAAGATAATTAATTATAGCTAAAATATCGAGAAAATGGGAACTTTTTCACATAAACCCTTCGAGTTTTTTGAATTGTCTATTGACCCCTCGAGGGTATAACATACATACTCTTTTTTCATTGGACCTTTGGAGAGTATTTTACAGGCTCCACAATTTATGTGTGTATTCAAGAGAATCCATGTGGAATTATTATATTAGAAAATAATATATAATTCGATGAATCTAGTATATAAATAATATATATAATAAATTATTTTATATAAACAATATATATATATATATATTGTTTTTTTATCATTGGAATAATTTTTTTTTGGGATTGAAAATATATTAAATTAAAGGATTTGAGGTATATAATTTTTTTTATTCTAGAAAAATAGATTCTGCATTTTATGATTGATCGTCCCGAACAATCTGTTAGAGATGAAAGTAAATAAGTCTTAAGCAAACAACTTTCTTAGAAATATGTTTCATTGCATGATAGAATATCGAGTTAAAAAAATTAGATCCTTGCTGACCTTTCTTCGGATAAATACAATACTTATCTATTCATAGGCGTCACAATTTGTCGATGGTCACAAACAAGATGATAAATTGATAGGGTAGTAATAAATAGCGTATCCTTGGATTCCTTCTTATCAAATGCATGGATAAGAAAACGCATGGATTGTCCATAGTGATGAAACGGATAGAGCATAGAGTCACACTTGTCTTCCCTTTCTTTTGCTTCAAGGAACAAAGAGAGAACAAATCTTATTTCTTGCATTGGTCGACATAAGTCCTTCGCACATCCGATTTGTTAAACAAACATCAAATATGCATAAATTGAACAATAACATATAGCAACATAACATATATTTTTAATAAAAACTTATAGGAGAATTTAAGTGTCAAAAAAATAATTTGATATACCAGAAGTAACCCTTCTTACATAGACATTTCCTATAGAAACAAAACATACAACACAAATTGAACCGAGTAATAAAAATAAATATGCAACGCAAATTAATCTCGAGCACAATCAATAAAAATACTTTTCTAGAAAAAAAAAAAGGGGGAAAGACATAAAAACCAGAGAACTGGCCTGAATGATAATGATTTTTAGCTGCAGAACAGCTGGTTTGTAATGCTTCACAGGAAATATTTAGCAGCAAAGGAAGAAATACGCTAACATATTTTTTAGCAAACAAGTTCCGAGAAGAGGCAACTCTTTGTCGGGAGAAAAAGAATATGATGAACAGGAATGCAGTATTTCAGAAAGGCTTTCAGATCAAAGCCTGAGTTGAAAAGCAACCAGCAATCTTATTCACAGAGCATAACCAAGACATGTAGATATATACAAGAATTCAAAACACCTTGTAAGATTAGTTTCCCAACTCACCTCAATCTACGTGCCGAGGCCATCGACAAGCAAGGACACATCAACTTCAGTGCAGGGCATAGGCAGTTGCCTGGGTCAAATCCAGGTGACTGAAAAAAAGCTAGTCCGGATGGACTAGTTCGATCTGTTTCTGCTCTTCTAACACCTTGGATTCAAACTCCCTGAAAACGCTGCAGTGCCCATTTCATTCAGCTCTGCAAATTTGGCTGTCCCGATAACATACCAAGTTAGGCATTGTAGAGACAATAACAGGAACTGTGCCAAGCAACACTGCAGCAGAATCTCCATGGGAAATTAAGCTAGGATGGAGTAATGAGACCCCCCAAAGACGGTCATTGGATGTACGAGTAGCTTTTGGTGGAAGCCTCAAAGGAACTTCTTTGGCGCTTTTCAATCTTGGCGCTGCACCAAGGACCAAAGATAGCATATCCAGCTGTCTTAAGTGGCAATGGTTGATGCAGCTGTTTTTGCTATTGACATGAAGCATTGAATCTAGTAGGTCCCCAGTAAAGCCTCGGATATTCTCGTAATGCATGTCCATCACTGGATAAGTCTCCTCTTCTTTCCACTTTCTAGATATAATAAGGCAAACTTGCACATACAAAAATAGCATCCACACTGTAAAGAGAAACAATCAATTTGTGTTTAGCAAGCAAAAACATGAACTATTGATTTCTAAATCATAAAAAAAGAATCAGCATACCTAACCACTAAATTGATAGAATAATAAGCTATCTTATTTTGTTTGCTATATTACAGCACAACTATTTACATCCATCACATCAACTATGTACCCAAAGGAAGAACTATAAATTCAGAATTCCCATGAAAGATTCATACCATGAGAGCAAAAAAAAAACAATCGGATAATCATATCCATGGCGTCCACCCTTCATACATGTTACATAAGTTGTCGACATTTGTTGCTTGCTTAAGAAGAAGATCTACTTGCTCCGGAACTTCTAGGGACCTGCAAAACAATTAAAATCCATCAGAGTGCAGGTTAGAAATTCCACCAACACGACCAAAGGGCAAAAAGCACATACCTGATGTCTTCAATACCTCTTCCATCTAGTTTGAGCTCAACATGCTTCAAGACTGATATAGCATATGCGTTCTTACCTTACAACAGAACATTAAACATAAGATGAGTGAAATAGTATATCATAATATATTCTCTTTCCATCTAACAATTTCAGTAAACAGCCTGAAACCGCAGAAAATAATAGCCACCAACTATGAATTTCGTCTAGTTTAGTAAGATCCTTTAGATCATATAATGTGTCAAAAATAGAACATGTCATGCTAAAGAATAATAAGCATTAACATGTAGAGTAAAGAAACGAGCAACGGCAACTAGTCAGATGACCATTGCACCCCAGCAGAACTCATCTCATCCCTATTACAAATGCATTCAATATCCAGTGGAATTGTAGCAATTGGCTTCTCACTTGAATGAGTTTAGATCATATCCAAAAAATTAGTCCTACGAGCTACCAATGAAAACTGAAGTAGGATCAGATTCAAATCAAATTGATGTCAATCTGGATCTGTTTTGAGTTCAAGAAAGCCTATCCAATCCCATCACTCGAAGGATCCAAAAACCTAATGTATCTCTGATATGGTTAAGAACCTTTAATTTGAAAAACTTAATTGAACAGCAGCAACAATCAAATCATTAAAAATCCAATTGTCTATCTGGTTTACAGAAAGTTGGTGCTGGGGATCAAAATGGTGCTTGCCATGGGATTAAAGAAAAGCTTCCCTTCTGACTTGGACTTTTATCAATTATTCTAATCAGTATGCACAATATTTCTCATATTTGCAACAAAAAAGGGATTATCACAACTCATAATAAATGCAATAAACATTTTCATGTAGTGAGCAACTGAAACATATGTTAATCAAAACGCTAATATATCTTACCCCTTGTAGTGCGGCTAATTGCACCAAAACATGAAGAAGAATCATCAAGATTATCACCATGTCCGTTAACCAGATTGGAGTAATGTTCATTTCCACTCATCAAAGAGTTTGCCACCACCGATTTTCCCTTCTCGATGTCATATGTTCCAACATTCTCGACTGTAGGTCCATCACATAAGGACAAGGCTTGCAAACTGTCACCCAGATCTGCTGGTAACACTGAAGA
Organism: Musa acuminata AAA Group; assembly: GCF_036884655.1. Lineage (NCBI taxonomy): Eukaryota > Viridiplantae > Streptophyta > Magnoliopsida > Zingiberales > Musaceae > Musa > Musa acuminata. The sequence continues at coordinate 39,203,738 of NC_088351.1, forward strand.
CAAACTATTAGCAACATCCTCTGTTGAATAATTAGAATCTTGATCCTCAACAGATTTGCTTTCTGATCCATCAATAATTTTATAGGAAACACTCATACTAGTGTCCTCTCCAGCAGAATTACTATGCAGGTCCTGTTCTAAGTTGTCTGATTTCTCAGAGAAGCTACCTTCACTTAAGGAGATGATAGAATCTGGGCTGCTGGTGTATGTGTGTTCCGGAGGGGATAGCCATCCTTCATCATGAAGAGCAAGTTTGCCATTTGTAGTCAAATTCTCAACATCTTCTACACTGCTCCCGGACAACACTTTCTCTTCATCATTGAATAAAACTGCACCATTTGAAGGTTCAGAACTAGATATAGCAAGGTCTTGAGACCTTAAAATTTGACTTTCTCCAAGACCTTCAAGAGCCTGCAAAGACCAAGAGTTTGCATGACAAGTGTATGCACATATATACATAGATTCCACATGTACATTCTCAAATAAATGGTCTTATTGGTCATTTATATCAGAACAAGCATTCAAAAAAATTGTATACATGTACATAATCATGTAAATGTCGTTCCAGTGGTCTTTCCAATACTGCTGTAGGAACCATATCAGCCCATGATCCACCAGAGAAATCTACTCACTCAGAATATTATATTATGACCATTTCAAGTCAATCATCATGTAAAATGCATTAGCTTTCAGCCTGTTTTCAACTATTCATAGTATTCAAAACCTTCCAAGTAAAAAAGAAAAAAAAAACAAAGAATCATTGAATAGTGGGCAATAAATATCTGAGGCCTAAAGATTTATAGGTAAAGAAAATTACTTTATGAAGGTTTCCAGCATGGAGGCTTGAAACTCGTGCAAGTTTGGTTAATGTAGAATGAAGTTCCTTTACATAGCTGGTCAGCGAGGGCACGAAAGGAACCAAAGATGGACAAGCTTCCCTAAGTTTGAATATATAAGACTGGTACAGTGCTTGTCCATGAACAAGAGAAATCTCTTTATTGTTTTCCTCATCTTTCACTGACGCATCAGCCATCACAGTTAAATCGGTTGAAAGTGAAGCTTCCAGAGGAAGGAGGATCATGTTTACCTGCAACAAAGAAGAAACAGATCTTAAGGTGGTTGCATACTTTCATGTAGCATAAAAGGCTCTAAAAGAACTATGGCTAGGCTTGAACTGAGGATATTCCTTGTCATTTCACAAAGCCACAGGTAAAAAAGATTTCAAAAACTTCAATCCAGACAGAAAACCTTAGAAAGATCTGCCATCAGTGCACTATGTGCTGCAGCTGCCTCCTTCCCCAAGATGTAAACATCTTCTACACCCTCCATTATAGCCAAGACCTGCAGACAAATACCATAGGATGTTAAAGCAACTAAAAGAAAGGAAATTTTAGATCTGACATCACAAAAAATAAGGTACATGCATCACTAAAAGAATTAAAAGTATGCTGCAAGTTATAAAATTGCATAGTACAGAATTACTTACTTTAAATTCAACAAACTATATTTTGGTTCTAATTCAACACCATACAAAAAAAGTAAATAAAAAGATATTTGCGAATAGCCCCCCGAAGATTTAGAAGTTTAATGCATTTCAATTCCATTTCGATAGAAAATTAAAAGGACCACTAGAGCAGATTTTCCATTTTATTTCATTGGCATTTCTTCCTCTTTGACTAAAGAATGATGATTCTTGTTATCTATCCATTCAAAATATAGTCAAGAACATTGAACTCCGAGGGCCAATTGTGCTTGCTCAAGCACAGTTCAACATAGTAAGACTAAGACTACATAATACATGTACATGCAACAAAAGCATGCAAACTTTTACTTGCAGGTAAATTGGAGTTCAAATCATAAAGACACCAAGTTCTATAAAAAGGATTTCCCTTCAAGGGTACAACACCCATGTACAAGCTGTAGTACAAATACAACCTCTTGTCAAAAGAAAAGTACTACCTCATGTCTGAAAACTAAAAGATTGACCTCTAATGCACATTGCACACAAACACCAATCATGAATAAAAAATAACATGCCAGTGGACATCACTAGCATAAGGCACAATAAAAAAGAATATTGCAGCAAGAAAAAAATTTCTTAATTTATTATTGAAAGTCCCTGTACCTCCTCGAGCATTGAACCACATTCAGATGTCAAAGCAGTATGGCCTTTAGAAACACAAACAAAGGCAGTTAAAGCCGTACTGGCCTCATATGCACGCTCCCTCATAATTGCTAGGGTGTCTTGCAAATCATCTGCTAATATGCAAAAGATCATTTCAAAATTCAAATTCAATAATCAATCATAAACAAACATCATAATTCATAAGACACTATACATAAAGACAAGGGAAGCTTTCACTACACCTGAAGCTGAATTTGCCTTTACAGAGGCAATGCAGAGTTCATTAGTTGCAGCAAACAAGGCATTGGCAGCAGCTTCCATGTTACTTTCTGCCAGCTTCCATTCTTGTTCAGCACCTGATTTCCAAAACAAAAATGAAGTACTTACACCATAAACTCTCTGAAGCTGAAATGGAATCAACAGAAAGCATAACAAGAATCAAACTCACGGTTAAAGGAGTGATAAGCAACATCTAGTCTTGTTAAGGTATTCAAGTAAGCTTGCTGCCATGTTCTACCATCTGCAGTAGTTCGCCCAGACGTTTTCTCCCCAGGTATCCAGAAAAGGCCATCTCTAGATGCTTCAAACTCCATCACAGAATTGCAGATCTTTATAATATCACCTGCCTGTTCTTGAATTGCCCATAGCAATTGTCTTCGCCTTCGTAGATGATCATGGAACTCTGTTGGAATTCCTGAAGTCTTAACAGAAGAAGTGCCAGTCCCAACAGCAGTCGAACCCGCACAAGCCCATGCCATGGCTCTTTCCAGTTGTCCTTCTGCAGATGTTGATGTCCTTTCACAAGCTTGCAAGCATTCTAATGATCGTGCTACAGATGACATAGAAGACTGCAGTTTTTCTAATAGTTTTGGTCGGCTAAGGTTAATAATTAATGGGGAAATTTTATCATCGCCAAGAATGTTTCCTGAGAAAACCTTGCTTTTCAGTAGATAGAGTGAGGACATATCATGAAGCCATTCCAACTGAACAATTTCTAAAATAGTTTTCCCAAGGGCCTCAGTTAGTTCATTCACTTGCCTTTTCATGAAAGAAACTGTTGATCTGGCAGCCCTAACAGTTTCATGTGCATTAGAGTATTCTTCAAGCATAAGCCGAATTTTCCTTACAGCGCCCGCATCTTTTTTTGCTTGATCGGGTGCAAATTCTCTTCTTGCTTCCATCAAATGCTGCAAATTCTCAATTTCTTTATTCAATTGTGCCAAGAAAGCAGGAACAACTCTGCCATTCAAATAATGACCAAGAAGTTCTTGCAGATGAACCTCTAGCTTCTTTTTCAAACTTTTATAAAGCTGATCAAAACTAACATTATGATCAACAGAAGATGATATGTCATGAAAGCACATATCAAGAACAGAGTCCATGATGCTAACTTTCCAAATAAAGAAAGCATGATCTCTCAACAAGAAACGAAGCCCCCAAACAGATTCAGATACTGAGGAGCTGGATGTCACAAAATCGGCAAGTTTATATGTTGACTCATCTAAATCTGAGGGAACAGTACCATGTGACACTAGCTCATGATCAACTGATTCCAATTCAGCAAAAGGCTTTGCTAATGCAGCTAAAAGAGCTTTGCTCCTTCTAACATGCAGATCCCCCTCATCCTCACTGTTCATCAAAGATGTAAAGTACTGCTGAGAAGACATTAATGAATTTATAATATTGGCTTCCAGCTTTTTCAGAGAAGAATTCCGCATATCTTTCTGGTTCCAAGTTTGATGAAGTTGGTCTAACTGTGCTCTACAAGCTTCTTCTTGGGAGGCTAGCTCTTCAGCTTCTTCCCAAGATAGATGATCACGACCACTTGTAGCTGCTTCTCCAAGAGCTAACTGCTGCTCTGTAATGAGTCCAACCTTCACAAAATAGTTCTTTTCCAGCTCCAACAAGGATGCTTTCTCCAGTTCCACCTCAACTAGCTTCTCTAGTGCTGTATCAACAGAACCACGGATCTGAGAAAGCATTCCAAAAGCTTCCATTGTTTCCGAATTGTAGGTAACAGCTGATCTAATAATCTCTGGGAGAAGAATTTCAGTCATTTGCTCAATCAATTGATTGCTTGAACACAGACAAACCTGGTAAACTGAAGCCCAAGTTGCTGCAGATGAAGGATTTGTATCTTCAGCACTTGTACTGGTACATGGTAATGTTATATCTAGCAGTTCTTGAACTTCACTAAGAAATACTGCTACTAGCACACATTTCTCAATCTGCTCTTCAAACCCAACAAGAGTGGTTCCAGAATCAGCTCGGGAACCATTCTCCCTCGTTCGCCAGAGAACTTTTTGAGTGAAGTTATCAGAGTATATAACCATCTTTGCTATAATTTCCTTATACAATTCAATCACAGCCATGCAAAGCACAGAAAATACCTTCACTTTCTTTTCTACAAGATCCTCCGGCACTTTAGCAATTTTTAGTCCATCACATTTGTTTTGACCTGAAGGAGATATGAACTTTTCATCTTCATTCTGTCGACAACCTGCAGCCTGCATATACTTTGTAAAAGAAGATAGCAGGCGTTCCTTGGCTTTTGCTTCTGTATCTGTTCCGATGGAATTCATCAGTACTGAACACTCAGCAGTAATTTTTCCTATTTCCATTGCACATAGTTCAATTTTGTGGAGGAGATCCTGATGCCTCTGTCGAGCTGAGTCATAACCTTCACTAGTGCTCTTTGCAATAAGTTCAGCAGCCTGATTTCTAGCAAGTAACAGGGCCTCAGATGATAGGCTATTTGCCGACAATTGCAAGACTTGTGCCCAACCATTTACTGGGCTGCTTGTAATGTAGCTATGCGGAAGAACTTTTTGCAATGCCAATGCATATTCATTGAGTGCTTCAATTGCACAAGAAAGTCCACTGTCCAACTCATCTATTAGATGAGAAACTTCCTTATCCAAATCATAGCATTGCGCTTGTGTTGGCTCTGGAACAATTGTTAGTGGAACTCCTGACAGGACAACTGCAGAAGTAAGAGATAAGGCCTCTTCAGTGCCACTTAGCATTAACAACCCCTTTGCATCCGGGATTGAACCACTCCGTAGTGCATCAAGCACTCTTCCATGCTGATCAATCCACATAGCTGCCTCTTGGGCCTTTTCAGCTGCCACAGTTTTTGATTGTGCAAACTCATTAACCTGGACTTCAAATGATGCCCGGGTTTTTTCATACATAGAAGTAGCTTCAGTAACCACTGTTTTTGCAGATGTCTCATGTTGCATAAGTCTTGATTTCTCTTTATCAGCATGATAGAAAAAGGTAGATGTTACTTCATATTGATTTAGCACATCTAAGAATGCCTGCAATATGTTTGGATTGAACTTTCTTATCTGTCAACAAATCACATGTAATGTGCATATACAAAGGTGATTCACTTCATACCTTCAAAGCTGATTCAACAGTTGGTACTGTAGTCACCAGAAGATCATGATGTTCCTGAAACATAATTAAAGCATTTAATACTGAGTTCTTGTCAGTCTTTGGTTTTAAAGAATAAAGTAATTTTTTTCCTTCACTATTCTGTACAAAATGCCCTAAGATAAAGTCAATATAATCCTGAAACACATAATAAAAGCTTATGCTTAAAGAAAGAAGCTAATAGCAGCATTATTACCATGCCAGGATGAGTTCTGAATGAAGCATATTAAAGCAAGTTTAAAGTTGCTTAACACATTTAGATTCCTTTTAATCTTTGACAGTAAGATGACTAACAGGACATGTGGTGTCACAAGGGCAACAAAGGTTTGCTGCTTATAAGTTCATTCATATTTTTTTGTTAAAACTTATGTTGGGAGCTACGCATATGTGAATCTTCAACATCCAAAGCGGTGGTTGGAACAGATTAAAGCAAATTTAAAGTTTCTTAACATAATTACGTTCCTTGTTATCTTTGACAAGATGACTAACAGGACAATATGGTGTCTCAGGAGCAACATGGACTTGCCTCTGGTAACTTCAATATTTTTTCTCTTGTTAAGACTTATGTCAGGAGCTAGACATATTCGAGGTTTCAACATCCAAACTGGTAGCTCTTCCAACATCATTTTAAACTGGTTATATAAAATATAAATATCAAAAGTAGTTAAAAACTAAAAAGTAATCAAATTTCACTGAAACAGTAATGCAAGTCTATCAAAGCACCTGTTGACCACAGAAGCTTCTTCATAACATCTGCTCTTTTTCTGAAAAAATATGGCTATAACTAGTGAATGAGAGACGTACCTGCAAAGGAACACGCATCTCTTGAACTCTTGAAGCAAAAAGACTTAGACTGACAGCCAACTCCATTCCCTTTTTCTCTTCACCACCTATAGCAGCTTCGTCATGGATATCTCCCCTTGTCCACTCCACCAATGGGTCCCAAACAAACACCTCCAACAACATTAACATTATATCTTTATTCTTCCGGAGAATGCTCATTACCGCTTCACAGTTAGACCTGAAGGTACCCTCCGTTCCAGTCAATCCTAAAGCAGTCTCAATCATCTGCGTAAGTCGGAAAGGGACAATTTCAGGAACCTTTAGTCTCCTCCCTTTGTCAAAACATACATTATAATCTATATGGACAATTTCACCAGTGGAGAAGTCCATAAGGATATTGTCCAAATGTCTATCCCCGAGACCAAGAATGTGGCCCACCATGCTCATGGCTGCCACACTTCCAGAGAACCTGCAAATCAATGCTACTCATTTAAATCCATTATTGTAAAGGTTACTTGATTATGAATTAACTGAAATAGCAGGCCTTAAGATGCAAAGTCACCAAAGCCAACTGCAAGAAGTTCAGCAACAATCTGAATCACTAAAAGCTAAACATTGTCTTTATTAAGCCAAACAACATTGTCAAATGGACCAGCATTGTTAGATCAAATGCCAAGTTATATTCAATCGTAATCCATAATTACAGCATTCCAGTCACCAAAGCAAAAGGTCTCTTCTGGAATGGCTGGTATGTATATGCCAGTATTACTTAAGTGACATGTCCAAATGGGACAAAGTGTAGAATTTTAGTTGCCCATCAGCTGGCCTTTCATTTATACTGAAGTAACAAAGAAAGAAATATTATCTCAACAAAAACATGTTTAATATATCATTAAATCCAAAGGAGCAACATTATACTGAAGATCATAGAACTATACTAAAACAGCTATCTATAGATTCAAAATATATAAATCCCCTATATGTTTGTGTAATTCTGATAGCTTGCAGAAAAAAGAAAAACATATGGAGAGAAGAATTCAGCAATGTGCCTAATAAGAGAATTCAACATTTATATGCTATTTCAAGCTTGAAAGTGGTTAATTTTGCCATGAGATGATAGAATGACCATGCCACAATTGTAAAACAACCTAGAAGAAAGAATGCGAGGAAATACATATAGAGTATTATTTATTAAATGGCCACGATGTCAAGCATCTGCCAATAGGTTACCGGCAATTATAAATTCAAGATTCAATGCCCCATAGACTACCAATAGTCAGAAGAAAGCCAAGACCAGGGAGATAACCAAACTGAGATGCAGCACAAAAGGGCTAATCCATCAGCACAAAACTGGTCCCAGGGACAAATTGAAGTTTGAGTCCAAAAACATTACCAGGTAACACTTAAAGTAGTGATCATTTAGCACAAAGTTATACTGCTGGAATATCGCCTATGGGGTGAAATCACTGTGCATAAATTTGTAAAACCAACTCACTTTATTCACGGATCAGATTATCGAATGAAAAGAAAATTTCATGTAATAAGACAAGCATATCTTTCAGGATTTTGTCAAATATCTAAGCACTGATCACATAAACAGATATCCCCATTAATTCTGGGTAAGCAAGTTGGTTTAAAATTTTAATCATTTTATCCAGGACCACAACCTGCATGTGTGCCACTAGCTTTCTAGATTTTTTACTAGTCAGCTAATATTTCTGAATAGATCTACTGGTCAATTGCCTACAAGGTGAGATATTGTGGTTACAGAAAACATAATAAAAAATATTTTGCACCATATTATGGTTTGCAAGTAAAGAACATTCTAACAAAAGATTTAATACCTTTTGGCCTTTAAAGTAAATGCTCTGAATCCCTCACTGGCACACCACATTTCCTGCCAAAGAAGTTCTTTTGGAGTCTCTTTCATAAGCTCCAAAAAAACTTTTCTTTTGACTTCAAGAGGCCAATCCCTTCGTGAGATTACTCTTCTTATGCCTTTTTCTTTGAGTGCAGGTATAATTTTTCCATAGAACATATCACTGGGACGAAGGACAGGTGGCATTGGATTATTCATATTGCCAGCATCAACTGCAGAAACCTGAGCCATCTGAGTGTGTACCTGCCATGACTTGTAGACACTGTATATGCTGGTTACATTATCCACCCACTGGATTAATCCAGCACGACCACTGATTGGGGTCACTGAGTAATAACGAATAGCAAGTGCACGACCACGGGTATCATTGGATGAAGTTAATAAACTATTAATTGCTTGCAACAACTGCATGATTCGGGCATCAAGACGTAGATCCTCTCGTCCCTTAAGAAGATAAGTGTACCTCTGACCATCTGAGCCTTGTAAGATGAGTTTCTTAGGTTTTGTCTTTGTTGATAAAATTGTTACCTGTTCACAGAAAGAGGAAATTGTAACAATCCCTTGGATGCTAGTTGTAGAGCTTCCTGAGGAATCAAGCATTGAGATTTGCTTCTCAAAGCCAGGCATTGGAACATCAGAAGATGAAAGAGAAGCCAGATGTGGAGCCACCTCACTTAAAGATACACATGATTTTCGATGATGAGTTGCTAGAGATGTTGTAATAGTATCAAACTGCCGCCACACATCTCCTAGCGCTGTTGCAGATTTAGGGGGAGTTTTTAAACTTACGATAGCTGATTTCAGTTTTTCAATGTACTCTTCATGGAACCATAACTCATGAGATGTTCTCGGTTCACGAGATGTTGATGTCAAGCGGCGCTCTAGTGCCACAACAATTGGAGCCATCATAGCCGAGTATTTGGCTGCATTTATCTTGTTCTTTTCTGTGTCACTAAGTGTTGGATTTTCAGCAACCCGAGCCGCTTCCTCTTTTAGCATATTTATACGTCGTATGACATCTAAGTTTACAAAACTAGTTAGCAAACACTCTTAGCTATTACGCTAGGAAGTGCTCAATATCAGAAAGAAAACTGAGATGAATTACACCAAAGAATATATGCATTGATGATAGATACCAAAAGAAAAAATCAACAGCACTTAGATTCCATGTCTGATTGTTTTTTTTCAACATTTATGTTGTGTGCATGTTTATTTGACACAACACCAATAATCTTTAAGATTCTTAAACTAACATAGAAAAAAGAAGAATTGCAATCCTTTTTGGTGTCGATCCATTATTTAGATATTGTAACAGTGAAATTACAACTGTAATTTTGAAAGACTTTTAAACTTCAAATGATGTCAAAACAATCTCAAGTAACATATGCATCGAACGAATGTGCTTCCACATCGAATACATCAACTTCATCAGCACTTAAGCTTTTCACAGTATCTCTTTTCAACTCTTCCATCTTGTGTATATATGCATATTTCAGTATCACTAAGTCTCCTTTCTTCAATAACACTATAAATTCATGCATCTAAAACCTAACTGAGCAATAGCATCCAACTCTGGTATCAACTCATTCAACTTGACCATTATGACACTATACAAGCAATAGAAATTCGGAACCTCCTCCAACTTATCAAGTGGCCATTATTCAATTTGTTCACAGCAACAATTACTTGAGCAAGCCCTAGAGATAAAGATCGGGCAATTGATTGCTTCAACACAAGATATCTATTTGTCTCATAGTGACTCTAATATTATATATTGTATGACTAAACTAGTTTTCAACCTTCATGAGACTTGGTCAGGAAAAAAAATTCACTGTAAAAGTTAGTCCAACATTTCACATGCATTCTCCATTTGACAAAAATAAACTAGAAGAAGCACAAGATAGAAGATACAAGTAACAAAGTAATTGAAAAAGTATGTCACCAAGAAATATCAATCCATTTGCTGTTTCGTGGACCATTTACCTGTATGAAGATCCTGAAGCGTGCTCAGCCAGAGCTCCTCCCATAGAATAGTTATCATTCCCAGCTCATTTATTACTAGCTGGACATCTTGAATTAATTTTGGATAAAGTTTAAACTGCATTCAAAAGTAAAGTAGTTAAGAACTCAAAAATTGGAAGCAAGACTTCATCAATTCCCTTAGTATGTTAAGTAAACAACAATCATGCATACACATCAGGGAAAGGACAAAAAATAGTGTTATTAAGAAATTTGGAACCAACAGATAAATGTAAAGGTGGTTCAATTACCAAACAGTCAAATATGCGTTGAAGCTCCTCTAGTGGTTGCCCGTCGTAAGCATTTAGATCAACAAGTGTAGGATATACAACAGACCAAGGGCATAATTTTGCTAGCATCAATAGAAGCCCCTCCAGTTGCTTCCTGACAACTTGTTTGGGATGAGAACTCAACCGAGCAAATAGCTGGGGAATGAGTTCCTGTATATGAAAATTAACAATAAGTAAGCCTTTGAAAATCATGCATAAAGACAATATACAAATACTTTAAAGCATCTCACCTGCCATGGCAATAGAGGAACTGCAGCAAGACCATGTTCTAAAGTTTCTCTCAACTCGTATCCATAATTCACAATAATATGAAGGACATACAGCATTGCCCTAAGGGTGCAACTCTTGTTTTTTTCCTTTGGAAAATCATTAGCAGAACAGGCTAGAAGATTGGAAGAATATGAAAGGTACTGAAAATAGCCATGTGCAGCATGTCCGAATAATGAGACCCTCCTTTGCCTTAATGACCACCAAATGCCAACCAACTCATCAACAAAAGGCAAGATGTCATGTTTCCTCATGCCACCGTTTGCATTAAGAAACAGCACTTGCAGCTGGGAAGAAACAGCAGCAGAAGGGCACTCACCATCATAAGACTCAAATCCACGTGATCCAGCTGCAGTTTGCATTATGTATGCTGCTTGCTCAACTAATGAACTTACAAGTGGCTCATTTTCCTGAAAATAAATGGACTCTGATCTGTCTTCATCTGCACCACTTGCAACATTCACATCTCTATCACTGTTAAAAATCTTCCTAATTATAATTTCCACCTCAGACATTTCAGCTTCTGTCAACTTGCATCTCTCAGGAGAAAGTTCTGGACAAAGAACAGAGGACAGAGAACAGGATTGTAGAACAGCACCACCCGCAGGAGGGGAGCCCTTTGCTTGGTCAAAACACCAAGAAGCATAAGAGAGCCAGGTTTTACTCAAGGTGGGACAAAGATTACAGGATATTTTTCTAGCCGTACCAATTATTTCTTCAAGAATTTGATTATAGTCTGGATCAGTGATTAAGACACCATCACCAGAAGTCAATCCAGTTCCAGCAAAAGAAGTGCATTTGCTACAGCCACTGAAATCTTGGCGTATCTTGAGAAGAACATTTCTAAAATCTAGATTTGGAAAACCTTGTCTCAACCAGGTCGATAATTTCAAACATGCCTTTGCCCTCAGAACACCATCAGCTCCAGATGATATAGTTGCCGTAGATCGCATATTATCACCTATGAATGACCAGCTGTCCAATATAGCCTCTTCATGATTTCCTTTTGCATGCTTGAGTAGTATATCTTCATATTGCATCTTCAAAGCAAGAAGATCAGAATGAGACCCTTCTGAAGTCATCCGAATGTGATCTCTGAGGTATTGACTCAAGCGGTCTGCCAACATAAAGTTGTTCTGTTTGCGAGCCACAGTAAGCAGCTTCTGACAGAGAAGCAGAGTTGTTAAAGAAGTTGGCATTAGAGTACGATACACTCTAAAAACCTTAGTCCACAAGCTACAATCTTGACAAACTCTACTAATTGGAGTAAGCAGTACTTGTTGCAAGGATCCTAGCAATGATGGTGATCTTTTAGCTTGATCATGGTTACTTGATCTTGTGCCTTCTTCAAAAGCAAGGATGCAGTGAAGCTGGATGGCACAAGCAGCTGCCTGATGTAATCCATCAAGAGGTACAACAGACAATGCTTCATCCAGCATCAACTTTGCTTTTTCCAGTTCTTCCCCGACCTTGTGGAAGGATCCATCCCGCTTAAGCATTGATCGTAGAAGCATTTGCTCACTCCTCTCTAAAGCAATCTTAGGATCAAGAGCAATCTCACAGCTACTTTTAGGTGTCAAATCCAGGTAGGACCGAGATGCTTGAAAATCCCCAAGATCATACCGAGCCAAGGCATGAACAGCATTTATTTCATTGCCAGCTGTCGTTAAAGCTCCAGAATAAGACTTCCCAGCATGCATAGCACGAAGTGATTGTAATTCAGTGAGCCAGCTTTCCAGAGAATTCCAATCAGAGACCGATGTAAAACACTCGATGACACGTGCAATAACAAACTGTACACCATCAGAACCCATGAGAGCTAGTGCAACTTCAGACTGAAGCAAGTGAGAAAAGTAAGCAGCTGCCTTTTCATATTGGCCCTGAGCCTGATAGACAAGTCCTGTGATCCAAGAAAATTGCCCAAAGTTCCCAGCTACACCTGAAACAATATGTTTGTCTTCCTTAAACAGGACAGAAAATTGTGTAGCAACCCATTTCTGAAGGCCAATCAAAGCCTCTGGTTCATAATTCCTGCATAAGGCCAAGGATGCATGTCGGACAACCTTCATAACATCTCCTGCAAACCTAGATTTGAGATGGAAATTTTCAGAAACAGATGCCCCACGAGCTTTTTCCTTGAAAACTGATGTTGCTAAACTTTTTAGATCCTGCAGCCGTAACGAACAGTACTGAATGGTCGCATCATAGCAATGCAATGCCAGCCCAGCATTCATCATAGGCTCGCATATTCGAGAAAACCACTCTTCACAGACTTTCTTATTTGCTCGGAAGAACACGGAACTTTGTCGACTACAAGCAGGTAAAATGAAAGAACCTTCATAAGCATTGTAAACATTTTTCTTCAAAGCCTCAACAAAATCCAGCAGCAATCGCATTGGTAACAAGTGAGAATTGGACGAGGCTATGTACTTACTGTCAGTTTGTTCAGCATCTAATAGAAGCACATTAGGTATGTCCAAAAGCATGCGCTCTAAGGCTGCAAAAGTCTGGGTCGGACCACCGAGGTTAGTTCGCAGACGAAGAGCAATGCAATGTCTAACAGCCTCATGAATGGACCACCAAACAGCAGCTATATTATTCACTGGACATATTTTATCCACTGCACATTCCTCTGTCTTTCCACCCTTCCACATGTCACCATTACCAGGTTCTCCAACTGTTTCCTCTTTGCTAGAAATTGAATCCTTTTTGCAATGGCAACTAAAGACTAATCGCTGGATCCAAGAAGATAGAGACACCTTCCACCTCTGTGATATGTAACTCATGATGGAAACAAGTTGATGCGAGTGTAGCTTTCTGGAACACTGCTTTAAGGCAAGTTCATTCTTCCAACTCAGGTAATAGTTGTTGACAGTACAATGTACAAACTCACAAATACTACTAGCTCTGTCATTCAGACCACGTGAATACATTGTTAAAGGCAACACAACAGATAGTACTCTGGCAAATGCATTTTTTACAGTTACATCTGGATCGCCAAGCTTATCAAGTGCAACTTCTGAGACAAAATTGAAGTATGCATGATCAATTAGCCTTGCCTGCAAAAGAGCTTCCAGAACAGATGCAACACGAGATCTCACCTTAGATTCCCTCACATATGCTGCATCAAAAATTGCAACAAGTAAGTCACTGCCAACACCAGCATCTGCATGTGGATCACAAAATTGCATCATCAAGTCTGCATCGCTCTCCAAAGTTGTAATCATCCAACCAAATGAACATATCCAGTCAAGAGCTTCTAGCTTAACAGATATAGGTGAATTAACCCCAAGTGCCCTAACTATGCACATAGCATATTTCCTTTTATACTCAGTAATTAGATCAGTCTTAGCTTGAAGGCTTCTTTCACTTTTTCCAACTGAATTAACAGAAACCTTCTCCCAAGAAGCTCTCAGAATTGTGAACTTACTTAGAAGTTCAACCTCACTTAACCTGTTCAATGTCTTAACAATAAGGACTTGCAACTCAAACCAACCGTCGACAGGGGACTCAAAAGGATGGAGCTTCTCTAAAATCGAAGATGCCAGTCTCATTGATCTATCATATCTAAGCGAGTCAATGACAACCTGGTCCTGCAAACTTTCAGCAGCACCGCAAGGAATAGAACTTAGCAATGCTTTTAAGTCAAACTTTATTAAGGAAATTAATTCATGTTCCGAATAGGCCTTGCCAGAACCTAAATCTAATTTCAATTGGTCATCCGTCACAAAATCCAACTGGAGCTCATTGACATTAGCAAAATGCCCACGAATTTTTCCAAGCATGCCTTTTAACAACTCCAACTCTTCAATCAAATACGAAATAGCTTGGGAAACAACAGCATTGGACCCATGTTGTAGAAAGAAAAGGTAAGTTGCTGCAGTGTTTGCAACTACAAGGTGATTTGGATGCAGACGCAGCTGAGACAAGGGAGAATAAAATCCTAATACAGACCTTACAGAAGAAGGAAGGAGTGCCAGCTTCTGCCTAGATAGCAGTTGCAAATTAGTTTTAACCAATGCATTTATCTGCAACGATGGAATTCCTATCAAGTTTTGAAACAAAATATCAATAACAATTGGATATGATTTAGAGAACCCTTCATTAAGTATTTCAGCCAGAAGAATCAAGCATCTCCAAGATTCTCCCATCCATTTTGGCGACCCAGACTTCCTCCCAAAACTTGCTATACATTTCAGCAAACGGGGAGCCATATTCTCCAGGGGTTCTCTGACGTCTTCAAGTATGTTCATTTCCATCATTCCTGATGCTGTGACTCGTAGAACTGTCGAGAAACAGAAGAAGAGAGCAAGCAACCTCCCAAGCTGGCTGCCAGATTCAAGACTTGTATCCTGGATAAGAACTTCAATGTCACCCAGAAACTTTGAGAGCAATTCTAATGAAAACTGTAAATTGTTCAGCCAGTGCTTCTGGAATTGCAAGAAACTATCCATAATTATCGTCCTACCAGACTCGGAGAGGTCGGGCATGAAAGCCCATCCCAGAAGCAAGTCAACGATGTCAACAAAATGCGGCTGGAAGCAATGCCCAAATTTCAAAGAAATCAGGGTAAGAACGCTAAGAAGTTGATGGAGCAAGCCAAGGGAGGTTCTCTCGTCCTCGAGAAGCTCTTGGCATGCTTTGAGGATCAGCGGTACAAAGCGTTCGATGCTATTAGCATCGCCAACATTAAGGAACTCTCGAAGGCTCTCCAATGCCAATTCCGCAGACCCATTCTGAACATCAGTCTCCCCAAGAAGAGGAAGAGCCCAAGCCATGAATCTCTCAGCCAATGCCAAAACATGATTTTGGGGACCATTAGATCCAATTGGAACGGAAACTAGAATGGCACAAAGGGATCCGTAGGTAATCGCTGCTGCTCGCCTCACGGCATATGACCTACAAGGAATCTTCCACAAGTAACATATATTATCATAGTACTTTCGAAATCGTGAAAAGGCACAATCTTAAGTCTGCAATTTTGGTGGATACCATTTGTTCGATAGAGTGGAATGCGAAAATAACGATATTACTAAACGTTATAGCATAAAATAGTTAGGGTTTAGAAAGAGAGAATCTTTAGGGTTTTGGAGCGACACGAAGAGGGGGAGAGAGGGCTTACTTGTCAGAGAGAAGCTGGTAGAAGCCCTGGGAAAGGAAAGGGGAGGAGTGGGAGACGACGAAGGCATTGGGAGGGTAGAGGATGATTCGTTGAAGGGATTCTAGGGCCGCGATTCGAGCGGCGTCGCCACCTCTCTCGCCTGGTCCTTCAGTCGCAGCCGGTGAGGAGGAAGGGGTGGACTCGGCGCTCCCGCCCGCGGCCGCGGCGGACGCGGAGGGCTGAGTAAGAGCGGCGGAGAGGAGAGCGGCTAGCTGTTGCTGGAGGTGGTGGAGGTGGCCTTGCATCGCCGTCTCCGCCTCAATAACTGAGTCCTACTTCGGACGTCTCCGTCTCTGCCTTCATAAACCGGCGACGAGTCGAAAGCCGAGTCGAGACTCGAGACCACCGTCCATGTTTTCAGAAACAAAAATTGGGCATACTTCCTCTGTTTTTGCTTTTAGAATCATAATTGGTCGATCGGACTCGAGGTTTGGTCAAACCTCTTAACCCCATCCCTAATACCGGCCGTGACCGAGATGAAAGGACCCAAATAAGCCCGAGACAGAACGATCGGGTCGAATCAGGTCCGGATTGAACTCGATCTAAACCCGTCAATTCGACATTAAGGAGTGCTATCATATGCATTGCATCCACCTACGATCCAAATCACATTCCAAACGCGGATTCGGATAAGTTTAGGATTTCAATTAAGATAATTGGATGATATGAGTGTTTGTACTATATTTTCTTATCAAAATTTTAATTATTTGACTCCATTGACACCCTTATATTGTGAGCATCATCTTTGATACCATATGTGTATGTCTCTATGGACCAAACATCGAGAGTCATACCTATAAGATTTTTTTTTCTGATTTAGTAAATTATTATTTCCATAATAATTCATTCTATTATTCATCGACTACGAACGTACTAAGTCACTATGTTGTAATCTTCAAACGATAATTCATTGGACTTGTTTATCCTCAATTATTATGTATCTATAATCCGTTAGTCATCTAATATCCCAGAGACTATATACTAGACATGGAACTATTAGACTCGTATGGTTTCTATTCGAGTCTTGTTGTAATTAGATTTTTCCGAAGAACTTTTTCTCTCTCAAATCTCGAGTAAGAACACATGAGATATTTTTCTCATGATACCAAGATAAGATGATCCTCGATTAATACTTAATAGTGACTGTCACTATTAATAACCGATCGTGTTATATTTGAAATTTTCAATCTATAAATCTGGTATCAAACGATGTATCAAACTTTGGTTCGGTAGTGAACGAGTGGGTCAACCATTTAAAACACATATTTTATAAAATAGGTTGTGATCTATATACGATTGATTTATTCATGCAATTATTGTTAAATCATTTTTAAAAACTCGTAATCAGACATATGCATCGATGGTGAAGTATTGCAAAACTCAAAAAAATTATTTGTGTTTATAGTTTATTGATAGATATAAATTAATTGAAATGGTTATTATAATGAATCTTTATTGAAAAATTAGTAAGGCGAACAAAAATGAAATAAATAAACGGTAAAGAAAACTTTTATTAGGTATTTCGCGGCGCAAATAATATTTCCATAATGCAAATACGTTTCCATTAAATATTATTTTTTCCTAAAACGAAATCTTGACCGTCCATCGATCACGTAATGATCAATTTAGCGCGTTGGATCCAGTGAACCCCCTCATCATCGCCGTCCAGTGCGTTCGCAGGCGATTCATGCTTCGGCGGAGACGGGGAAGAGGAATCTACTTTACGGGGAAGAAGTCGGGTCGGAGGTGGACCGGAAACGGCGAGCGGATGGAGGAAGAGGAGGGTAACGAGTGTCCTCCCGAGAACCAAGAAAAGAAGCCGCGTGAAGGCGGAGGCGGCTGGGGCTTCTCCTCGTTCTCCATTTTCTCGAATCTCCAGAAGGCCGCCGAAGAGATCTCCATAAACGTTGGTGCTCTTCTACCGATTATCGTCGGTCTACTGTTGCATCTCAAATTTAGATTCAAAGGAAAAAGAAGCGAAGAATCGTAGTAAAAGGATTGCTTTGTTCTTGTTCGGGATCAGGCAGTTGAAGCCATCAAGAACGCGGGCACCACCGACTTGCAGAGCATGGACCCTGATGCTGCGCAAGAGCAAGAGCGCAAAGGGGGAGAAGACGAAAGTGAGAACAATAAACTTCGCAAGTCCGCGTTGGATAGATTGGAGAAAGCCAGTGAGGATTCTCTGTTCGGTCAGGTGAGTTAGATGTTAGAGGATCCCCACTGCAATGGTTATTCACATGTGTCTCTTTCTTGGACGTTCCTTTGGTGGTGGTTCTTTCCGTGTATTCATGTATGGAAGGTTATTATATGGGGCTTGTCTACTTGACATCTTTGATCTCATGATATGTAGGGTCTCAAGGTATTGGACAATTCAGTGGAAACTTTTGCTTTCGGAGCATGGAGTGCATTGGGTAATGCTTGGAAGGGGGGTTCGAGGCTGGTCGGTAGGTATGGTGTTTCTTTTCCTCTACCTCCGTCGGTTGCGTAGGGCAATTTACAGGATCAATTACAAGTATAAACTCAATGTTCCTTGAAGGAGAGAGATCCTAATTGGTTTTGATGAGTTCATCGCAAATGATACTATGACACTTTCTGATGACCCTTCTGATTGGTGCATGAGGTTGTTACAAAATTAGTGGCGTTCCATGCTGTAGCACATTATAAAGAAATTGGAAAAGAGGCATCATATCTAACTAGGGAAAAAAAAGATTTTAATTTTGGCTACTATTGTTTGATGACCAATTTACTTCAGTTAAACCAGCTTTATTCTGCCTTTTGCTGGCACAACCTGATATTTTCCATGCCCTTCACTTGGAGAGTGAATGACCGCAGGCTTTGTGTGCAGCATTTATTGTCAGGATGGTTGTATTAATTTTGTTTCTTGGCTATACTGAGTTTATCGATGTGAACTTGTTGATACTCCAACTTATATTTTCGGTTTTTCACTTGTAACCATCCTTGATTTCCAGGCTAGCGAGTTATGTCCGTGAGTTGTTTTGAAGTTTTATAACGTGCTGTCTGAATTCACATAAATATCATTAGTACAATGCTTTCTAGATGTTTATTGTTTATTAGTTTTTCAATTCTGAGTAGTATTTTCATATATTGTTCCACTTTGTTATTTTCTAAACAGGGAAACCATTTGGACCTTTTACGTTGATTTTCAGTCAGTTTATCCACTTGACTTGAAGCTATGTCTTTCAGGTTGGAGCATTCTGCTGCAAATCTTGCTGATTCCATACAGCACGGAGACCTGCCTGGCAAAGCCACTTCTCTTGCTCCATCAATTATTGAGGTATCCTGTTATGTTAACAAACACCATAACATGCATCGATAGTGTTTTCTTTATGTATCGGTCTCTGCAGATGTATGATTTTGTTCTTTCTTTTCTGTGTATTAGACTGGGAAGACTTTTACAACAAAGGGAATGGAAGTCCTTGAGCGGGTTGGAAAAGAGACGATGGACCTGCTCATTGTTGAGACTGGTCTTGAAGTTGAGAAGGACCCCGTTAACCAACAAGCTGACGAAGAAGAGTTTGAGGAAGTAACGTTTGACAGGTGCTTTTACATTTATGGAGGTCCTGATCTTCTTGAGGTACTACTCTATCTTCCGTGGGTTTCTTTTCAGTGGTTTATACTTGCAGTTGACTTTTCATAAATTTCATTAAATATTTGGATGCAGGAACTGGAAGCACTGTCAAGTCATCATGTTTTACTATTTAACAGGCGAAAAACAAAACTTTTGGCAGAACAGAAATCCCTCTATAATGCTAAACTGCTACAGGTCCAGAAATTCTTCAGTCTGGGCACCATCGCTGAAGAAAATGGAGTTGATCCAGATATAGGAAATGTTATTGAGACAACAGCTGGTGACAGTGATACTGAGATGAAAAGGTTATGTGACTCGAGTGTCAAAAGGGCTGCTGACATTGCTGCAGGGTAATACAAAAGTCAATAGGGAACTTATTTATCATGTTGCTAACAAATAGACCTGTTACTATCTAATGCTCTCATTCTGGTTATCTGATTCTTTGTTCTTTTTGCCTCTCTCGACTGCAGTTAATACCCTGCGGCCTGCACAATTGTCGATTATAACTTGTTGAAAGTAGCATAGGATTATAAAGGCATACAAAACATGATATCAGGAGTATGTCACTAGCAAGGGAACTAGTTAAATATAGAAATGACAAGGACAGGGTATCATCATGGTTTTCTAATTTTATGGTACCTTGACTGAATTGGATGGTACATATGCAGCCATAGATTGAGATGCAAAGTTGCAAGCTACATTGGTTTGTACTTCGTACGGTGTACTAATAGACACCCTGCAAGCCACAATGTTGTTTTAAACCATATACTGGTTCATTTCTTGAGCTAGCCGATTGGTTTGAATTGTAACTAGCCGCTGATTCTGATATTAGGGTTTGCTAAAACCACTTCTTTGGCAATTTAGGACTCAGAAAGCTTTTCCACTGCAAATTTGGTAGAGGGATAAAAAAGAAAAAGGAAGAGGAGTTGAAGGATAAGAAGAAGGGGAAGGAGAAGGAAGTTTTGGTTGCACACTCTTACCCTATAACAATTAGATTCAGATTTGTTTCTTTTGGATCATTCAGTTAGAATTTAATATGGGAGAACTGAATAGGAAACTATAAAGAGCAAAAAAGATGGTTTCAGTTAAACCTTAATTTTGATCAATCATCATAATGTGCCATTAGTTAATTCAATAGAATACCTCTAGCTACAATCTTATGTTACGAACATATATGAGAAGACGATCTTCTTTGCAATATTTAAGCTTGCTTCCTATATGCTTTTTGTTTCGTTGTTTTTAATTTTTATTAAGTTGCTCTGTTGTCAATAGATTCTTTGCAATTTATACTGATTCATCTTTTGTTCTGTTTTAGCATCATCATGTTTTTTGTTTCTTTAAAAAATGAAACATTAGTTTAGTCTGAAGCCGCTACTAGTATTATGGTCCATGCCACCAATGTATGGATTCTATAAAATTAAAATTTATTTTTTCTGAATAACAAAGGGAATTTCTTCTGTACAGGTTCACATCTTCTCTTGGGGGACTTACTGAAAATGATATAATTCAGCGAGCTACTGACAGACTTGAGACAGTCCACTCAGAGTGTATCCATGTATGCAGATCAAATGAGGAACTATTTTTCTATGGTACTCATTTTATGTTGTACTTATCAATTCATTGCATTTTGAATGCAGAGATTGTCAGAACTCTGTTGTTCTGCAATATCTCAAATTCTGGCTCTTGGAAAATCAGTCATTTCAAGTGCAAACAAAGCAAAGAATGAAGAAATAAGCGGTGATTCTTTGAAGATTGATTGGCCTGAAGATTCTGCCTTAAAAGCTAAGGTTATAAGATACAAGGCCCAGTCCATGACTGGAGACATGGAAACGGTTTCTAATAGTTTTATTACAGGTGAGTGATTTATGTGGGAGTTCAAGTTTGTTTTTTGCTGAACTTGGTGTATGTGTTTCCTCCAGAGAACACTTGTTAGTATTTGGCTTTCGCTACTTAGGTACCAATATTTTGAAGCTACCTAAATATAAATTTTCTTGTTACTGTTTTCTGTAATGAACAAATGCTTTAAAACACTAGTCTCTTTCAGAATCATTTGTTTTCTGATAAAATAAGTAACCATCAGGACTAGTGTACGTCATTCTGATCTATCCATAAACTCAATTTTTGAATATCAATTTATACAGTTGCATGTGTGTTCTTAGTTGGGTAAATCTGCTGTACTATTAGCTCAGGGTGTGTGTGACAATAAGTGAATAAGAAACGAAACATAGTTGGAAATCCTTTTGGTAGTTTGGATGAGTAAAATCCTTGTGACAATAACTAGCACCAAAAGTATCACTAGCTTGTTCTAATTTTCTTTTTTCCGATCCTATTTTGGACTAAATAAGGCAGATGTTTCCTGATCTCCTTTATGAAATGAGAGGAGGAGAGTTACTGCACACCATGAAATTTGTCATTGCCTGCAAAAAGAACATTGAGAGCAGTGCTGTGAAAATTTTTGACATATTTGTACAATGGGTATTTTTACTCCTTGACAGACTCTTTGATCGAACAACAATGGCTGATGATGCCTGCAGAATTTTCTGGTTAAGGCTTATGTAGTGATGGTTACAGGTCCATGTAAAAATATGTTTATCTATTGTGCATATTTATATGTGTATATGCATGTCTGTACATATGTGACTATACTGATATACATATTTATATGTATATATTCATGTCTGGATATGTGTGAATATATTGATATACATATATTTACAGGTTGATCAAAAAGTGGGATTTCTTGGTTTCAGTGAAAATTTTAACACTGGTTTCAAAGTCATCGATACTAAATTGTTGATGTGGTTCTACCCTTGCTGAAGTGCTCCTATTACCAAAGATCATGAGTTTTCAAATTCATTTGCCCACTCATTAAGTGGCAAAAAATTATGCAATAACATACTGCTTCGTTTGATACAAGGTAATGGATACGCAAATGAGCTTCAATATCATGATTTTTTCTATGGAGACACTCTGGAGAATGCATATCATGTTTGGATCTCCAATTTAGGTATCTTGTACTAGGTTGTGTTGAATTTAGAAATTGACCTGATATATAGCTGACCTAAGACAAGGTTTATGTCCTTGTATATTAATCCTACTATTGATGTGGTTTGACATGCTGTAAAGCATCTCATGTGAAAATTTAATGTTCCAAAACCTTTACCATCCATCAAGTGGTACAGACACCGAGTGATGTAGGAAAATTGGACTATTCATGTTTGGATGATTTATTGGGTGGGCCTCAAGGTATGACGATAATTCTTATATGGAGACAGTTTTAAACTTTAAAGTTTGTCAATCAACCTTAATGTCTGAATCTTGGTTTTTGGGTCTCCTACATAAGATTTGAAAGATTTTAGAACCTTATCTGATATTAGGTCAATTTCAGACAAGCTTAAATCAATATGTACAGTTATCTGGCTGTTTCTGTCATATGTGGAAGCACTTGTTTGTTTCCATTGTAAAAAAAGGGGAATGCAACAAAAGACTTGCACATGCACCAGATTTTTTTTTAATTTTCAAATGCAGGCAGCATTGTATGTTACTTTTCCAACTTGTCTGGATTTTCTAATCAAATTTGTGCATATTATTATTTCAGGAATCTCAGACATACTAGAAGCATATCTGACAGTCAAACAAAGTGTTTCTTCTGATAAACAAGTGGGCCTCCCGCATACTTCAGTTCAAGAAAAGGCAAATGTTATTACGAACCATTTCCGAGCTGGCCAAACCAGTGCTGTGGAGAAGATTCAGGATGCTCTTCACTACCTGACATATGTGGTTCTCTCTACCTCCATGCCAACTGTATGATATTCATGAACAATGGATAATTTTTCTAATTCAGTAGGGTTCGCTCATCAAGATTGAATTTATTTGACTGCTTTAACCCTCAGCCAGCTGTGGATTATATATATTTGCAAGGTTTTGTTTTGATGTCATTTAAATATCATTGTAGCTTATGTAGTGTTGTGCCAACACTTGATCTTCTTGATATTTGTTTATAACTAGTGTAAACATATGATGATCTTGAGACTGGTTTTTGTTTTGCATTCCAAAGATGGTGGTCCGTTTGACTAACCTGGCTGAACTGCCAGTTATGATGTTTGATCTTTGCATTTTGCATCCAACATGAGCTGTTGGTTTTCATTGCACCATGCAACAGATGACTGGAAGCTCTATGGCTTTTATCACATACAGTGATACAGGCTAAGAAACAACAACTAATTGTTTCCCAGAAGATGAGAATGCTGATCAAAACTGCTGTTGGAGGTAATTTTTGTTGCACTCAACTGGCTCCTTTAATCAGTTCTGCATCTGGATAAATGAATGCTGCTTTCAGATGTTGATGTTTTATGCTTACTGCCTTTTGTTTGGTGTTCTTTCCTTTTCAAAAAGGTTATTATATGATTCTTTGCTTAAGATATTCTTTACTGCTTTTAGTTTGCTGCTTTTTTATTTCTAGACAGACAGTTAATATCCTGTTCTTTGTTTTAAGATTTCTCAGCCTTTCTTAGCTTCTCATCAGGTAAAAGATTCCAAATTTCTCAATCTCCAAATTTTAGCTCTTCCTTCTTAAATTTTAGAAGAGGGTTTGTGGAGACAAATCAAGTGGAATTTATCAAGCTATGACTTCAGAAACAAGCATCCATCACACATAATAATACATTAAAAGACAAACCTTGAGGATGACAACAACATACTTGTTGGACTTTATGCCATATATCAAAACTTTAGGAACCTAGTTAGGCTTAAAGAACTTGAGCTTTAGCCCACTGTTCACCATGCTCCAAACACCTCCTGCAGATAAGGCTAAGCTGAAAGCCATGCCGATGATGCCAAGGCTCCAATTAAGATACCAGCTGAAGCTAAACCTCTGAGGCTTCTTTATACCAATCCACATGAAACAAGGGTAAGCAAAGGTGACAGGGAGAGTGAGACCACCCAAAAGGCCAGCCAAGCTAGAGAGGAAAGGCAGTGCTACCCCGATGAAGAACGAGATGAAACCGTAGAAGACTCGGAACCCAGATCGGACCCAAATCGAGCAGGGTCGATTCGTTCGGCTGGTGTAACCTGCCTCGAAACTGTCGAACACAGGCATGGAGTATATCTGGAAGCTACTGAGGCAATTGAACACCACCAAGAGGAATGTTGTTGCCAGAAGTCCCCTAGGGATATCATGGCTGTGAAAGGCGTAAAGAGCATTCAGTATTCCTCCTGCTGGCATCTGGAAGATGTAACCAAAGTGTGATCATATCATACTATACAAAATCCTTGAAGGAAAATACCATCACAGATTCTTCTAAACACAATATTGGCTATGATACTATACTTACCAGGTTTCCGTAGGCCCAGAAGCCTCCAATGGCGATAGGGAATAAACACAAGGCTATAAGAAGATAAGCAACCTTAGCTCCTCTCCACATTGGAACATGTGCAGGATGTTTGAAGGTCGATGGCATTGTTGCCTGGATATCAAGTAACAGCAGATTTCATAAACCAATCGAAAGTGGTGAAAGCTAACCAAAGCTCAGTTTGGCATACTAATATTTGAGATCAGGAGCTAATACCTGAATCTCTAGAGCAAGATTGTGTCCTCTGAATGCAAATGCTATTATGCCGAGGGCATTCAAGATTGAAAAAGCTGTGGCACCGAAAGAAGTGGATGCCAGGGGCTGATAAGAGATGGAAGGTGGCCTTTCTTGACTGACCGAGAGGACCCAGGCCATGGTAGCATAAGTGATTGCTGTTACGGCTCCGATAAGAGAGAGCCCAGCAATGGAGTTGAGGTTTGGAAGCTGAGACAGGACAATGCACAATATTGTGAATACAAGATACCACTCGACAGTTGAAAGCGGGTTTGATGAACAAAGGGATCCACAGACGATCTGGAAAAAGAGCTTCATTGTTTCCCCTCCGATTAGAATCAGTGCAGTCGCAGTTCCTGCCGATAAGTAAACTGTTGGGAATAAGGCGAGCCAAACACCTAACCTTTCTCCTGAAGAAAAAGATAATTTACTTATTAGCAGTGTGAAAACCAGAAACATCGACTTTAGTACATACACAAACATTACGACATCTCTATACCTCTAGCAGACATTTTTATTCCCCAAGTAAGAAGAAGTTAGGCTCATGATAGAGAAATACTCAAATGTTCATGGATCCAATTTGTGGCTCGCAATATAATATTAATATCAATAAACAAAATCTCCTTTAGTTGGCATTTCAGAATATTTCATTTTGCAGGCCATACTGCCATCTTTTTCTCGATACGCTTCAGGTAATTCATGGCCTAGGCACAATGTGATAACCATGATAAAGAGAGCCCATATTTGCTGAAGAAGCTTCAACAAGCACCGAAAGGAATGTGCTGCTAAATGTCTCTTTAACAAGTAGGTAAACTTTAATCGAAACTTCTGTTAGAATTAACCACCTTTACACCACACACAACACTTTTGTAGACAAAGGTAGCGATAATGTATACAGCATGTCAACAATATGATTCTTCACTCTATTATAATTTTTTCTTCCAAACAAATAATTCAAGATTGAGCTGCTCAACATATTATGGTACAATGCAGATCAAGAACTGCAACAAATTGGGACTTCGTATTTGATAAATGTGATTCTTTCAAGACAATTATAATCTCCGAAAAAGAAGTTTGTCCATCTCCGCCATGTTTACAGGGAAATGAACATAAATTTGGTTGTAATATGAAATCAACATGGTAATAGGACATCAAAAAATTTCCCACATACCTGTATGTGATCTTAGCTATCTATATTCAATTCATGAAGTCAAAAAGAATGAAGGAGAAGAGCAGCCTCACCAAATGCAGCCTGTGCAAGCTCCACATATCTATTGTATCTTCTGCCAGGCACAGCTTCATGTAGCTTAACCAGAATCCAGAGAGTGTAAAGTTGCCAAAAGTAAGCAATGGTCAGAGCTATCATGCCCCAACTCCTGCAATCCAAGTCATCAAGCTTTAGAATAGCATACAATGAAACATGTGACAGCCATCTTATTCTCTTCAACAATGGCATCTTCTGGTCAAGGACAGGAATAAGATTACAAGCTTGACCAGAAGGAAAGGTGATGTTCTCTACAGATCAATGGATGGTTAATTCTCCATGCAGATGAACCAGTTTCCACCACATTGTACCCAATGCATGCCAACGATATGCTATAATGTCGTACAAAGCAAGCAGTAATGAGACCCAAAAGAGATAGTACAGTATCAAGCAGGTAGAGCGGAAGAGAGGAGGGGAGAGATGGTGACCATCCGAGGAAGGCGAAGGCGACGGGGAGGAGGAGGGCCTGGAAGCCGATGCCGGCATTGAGGTTGTGGAAAGCGGCGTAGTGGGCGTTGCCGTTGCGGGACTCGGTGATGGGGAGCCAGGCGTCCTGGGGGTTGAGCTTCGTCAGGTGGCCCACCTCCTCAAGGTAGCCGCGCAGGTTCACCAGCACACGCTTCATGGGCGTCCCCACCGTCGAAGATATCGACGGGCTCAGAAACCGCGGCGATACCATCGCCGGCGTCGGAGTCCACGACTTAACCGAGTTGGGCCCGGCTGCAGGTGCGCCGCCGCCGGGTCCAGGAGGCCGCGGCGACCGCTGGCCGGTCGGGGTCACCGTCTCCGGCGTCGAGACTCCCCGCGGGGTCGCCGGGATCGAGACCAGCTCCGCTTCCAGCCCGGGCGCCGCCCCCGTTCCTCTTTCCTCCATCGGTGAGCTGCGTGAGTGAGCGTGCGAGAAGGCAGCAGCAGTCCATTTTTATTGCTTTTTCTTCCAATTTTTCACTACATTATAAAATGACCAACCTGTCCCTCTAACAACCAGTAATTCAATCTTAATGCCCACATGACCGCATTGGATTCCCCATTCCACGTTATCTGAAGAAACAAAAC
The DNA here is from genome assembly GCF_036884655.1 of Musa acuminata AAA Group. Classification (NCBI taxonomy): domain Eukaryota; kingdom Viridiplantae; phylum Streptophyta; class Magnoliopsida; order Zingiberales; family Musaceae; genus Musa; species Musa acuminata. Next base: position 39,231,194 of record NC_088351.1, read on the forward strand.
GGGTAGCAGCTCGTCGGATCGAACTCGGGCTCGGTCGAATCCGGTTTGGGTCAGCAATCATCGGAATCAAACCGATACGATTCCAAGTTCGATGCGACGAGAAGAACCAGTCTCGAATTAAACCTCTTATCGGGTTCGGGTACGGGTTAGAGGGAAACAATCCAAACAGGTCGAACGATACATCGCAGGGCTAAAGCGTAATTTCGAGTCACAATTATTTGGTACTAAAAGGAGGTCGACGGGCACGAGGAGGGCCCGATCGCCAAGGTTGGTGTGCAGATAAATACCGATAATGCCCTTCGGAAGCTGCCAAAACGCACCAACAAAGATCCGCAGGAGAAGGTTACCCTGGTAATTTCGCCCACCCTGAAAGAGTCCCTTCTCCGAAAGAGTGTGCGACCGTGAAGAAAGAGAAGAAGAAACCCAAGGCGTCGTTGAAAGCAGCACCTGCCCGTCTTCTGTCTCTCTCTCTCTCATCTTTTTCCAGCTGCAGTGTGCTTATCTAAATCCGAAGCACTTTCCTGGGCCGTCTTCCTTCCTCCCTCCCTCTCACTCTCACTCTCACTCTCACTCGCTCTCCATCCATCCATCCATCCATCTCTATCTCTTCTTTTGCTGCACAGCAATTATCTATTGCTGAACACTACTTTTGATGACTTTGGGACCAAAGCTGTCGTACGCATGGAGCTGTAATTAAATGGACGAAGTAACTGTTATCTGTAAGCACCGGTGGGGACTCATCAATCGCTAGACTGGAACAGTGAAGACACTGCACATCCGGTGCGAAGCAGCAACACAACGTAACGCATCTCACAGCCTCTAAACTACTAATATATATTCCCAGTTATTGGAACATTGATCATGACACTCGATCATCATATCCTCCTGGTAAAAGCCACATCGAATGGTATAACAGCTGCTGTGAACATGATGAAACCAAATGCAAGCTCCGAAACCAAAGTCGCCCCACCTGCCAAGATCGTGACATGGACTGTGTCCTCTTGCTGAAACATGGAACCGAGCTCTCCGAGGAGAGCCCACCTGCCGACCAAGCCAAGGAGAAGAGAATAAGAATCTAGTGCAATCATGTCTCCCTGTGAGAAGAGACCATGTACTTCATCCTAATCTCCATCGATCTAAGTAAGACCAAGCTTATGTCGCTCGGGCATGTCGTAGCTTAAGATCATGCTAATCCGTGTAACTCGAGATGATAAACCAGCTGAGATAGCCGAAGAAGACAGCTTCAGGATGAAGCCAAGCATTCAGGGACCAGCGGAGCGCTGCAGAAAAGATTCGAGCACCAAACATGTCACTTGTTGTGGTCTCTTCAAGTCGTTGAACCATCTCGCCCATTTCCTCAGGATTGGGACAAGACCTTCGTGCTCCATCTAACTTGTCCACTACCACCTTTAACCTGTTGTCGTTCTTGAGATTTCACGTCGATGAGAGGGAACAGAATGGTTATGGCTCCAGGATCGGTCCCTGTCAAATCATTGCTGTGAGTTTCGATTCGATCATAATTGCTTAAAGTTTGAATTCAATTCGATATGTGATAGATCACAAATTCGAGTTCATATAGGAACATCTTGAGTGTTGTTTTTAGCTCTATAGTCGGATTGAATAAGAGTCTATACTATCATTAACTTAAATTTAAATATTTTTATGTTAAACATGAAACTATCACAATTTAGCTGAGTTACATTAATAATTTACGAAGACTTCAAGCGATCTTAGATCAAAAGTAGACAAAGATTTGGATCGTCGTCGTAAACGTGTGAGACGTGTCAGTATATTGGATCGACGTAAACATGTGAAAATGTCCTATAATAATTAACTTAGGCTTAAATATTTTTGAATTAGCAATTCAAATTCAATGAAATTAATGATCAATTATGGGTCAGATTTAAATATTTAACCAAACAAATTGAGAATAATATCTCGAGAGCTATCGCTCCTCTCTCTCTCTCTCTCTCTCCTTCCATAGTCAATTTTTCTTTTGTCTTCTGCATCGGCAAAACGCCACCTTAACCTTCAGGCAATCTCAGACCTTCCATCCTCTTTTCTCACACTCCAATAGAACAATTCCCTCGTTATCCATTAGTTAGCCACTCCCGTATGTCTTCTTCTTCCAAGCACCTCGTCGATCCTCATATGCAGAAGAAAAGGAGCGTCGTATGTTGATATATAGCCACTCGTCTTCTCTCTTCCTACCTAAAGCTTCTCTCGTAGCATATGCTCAACCGGCCGGCGATCGGAGATCGATGTCGACGCAGCAAGTTTGCTACGTTCACTGCAGCTTCTGCAACACAATCCTCGTGGTAAAAGCCGCAGCCATCTTCCTTCTCTCCCTGACAATTCGATCTGGTCTCTACTTGTTCAAGAAGGATGTACATATGCGTAGATAGCTCCAACTTTGGTCATGGATGAAATTTCCCTTTTCTAAGACTATTTTTCATTAACATTAGCTTTAAATATACTGAGAGAAGAATATTAGGTTACATGACCGATCTGATGTATCTGCTCATGTTCTTGAAGGTCTCTTAGATGATAATTTTCTCTGTCTTGAAACCCTAATCTGCATTGGCATGGCTATGAACATATATAGAGAGACGCGCCTTTAGATTTCAGTAACATGAAACATTAGAAGTGAGTTGAACTATGGCTTCAGAAGCAGCAAATGTTTGGGATTCCTACAGATCTGATTCCCCCAACACCTCGGAGAAGTCCGAGCTTCATGCATGTGAACCCAACTAAAGGACGCAAAAATCCAGCCAACGTTTCTTGATGCTTTGGTGTCGTTCAAATGCTACTGTTTCTTCTCTCGTAGCTTTCCTTCTTTTTGCGTTCGGTCGGACACAATAAGTTCATCATTCATATCTATCGCAAAGAATGTACAGCTTCACGTAGATAGATGTGAAGATCTATTAGTCTGCCGTACGTGTGTCATCGCATCATCTTTCCATTGTTTTCTTGGGAGCAACGAGGCCCGAAAGCATACTGCAAAGAAAAAAACACGTTTATTTTGTTGCTTGCAACGTGGAGCTTCTTTCATGTCAGGAAGCTCCTCGGGAAGAGAGAGAACAAGAGTTCAGATAGGAACATTGGAGGATACTCGGGGGAGATTTCTATAAGAACTGAGAAAAGAAGTCACAAAGAGTCTTTCTCCTCAGCTTCAAGTTCTTGATATTGGATAATTATTTTGATTCATTAGTCTCTACGCTAACATCTTTCCATAAACTTCTCGCTAAGATTTTGCTAGGTTAGATTCTGTGCCTATAGATAGATGAAATATATCTGAGTTCATGAGCTATTTATGTGAAATCATGGTTCCTTATTATTCTGAGATTTCTTTTCTCAACCTATAACTCCATTTTTGTTTTCCTTGTTGATATTCTAACTACAGGTCAATATTCCATGCAACAACTTGTTCGACAATGTGACAGTACAATGTGAGAACTGTGCAAATATGTTGTCTGTCAATTTTGGTGCTCAGTTTCAGAGACTCCCTCTCCAAGATATTCAGGTTCTACACATTTTGTTATGATTCAAACATATATATATTTGATCTGTTTCTGTGAATGCTGCTGTCTGAGATTAGAACTCGGAACAGAAAGACAGCAGCACAGTATAATGTTCATCAACTGAGGTCATGACTTGTTGGCAGCATCACAGTATAGGATCTCAAGGACTCCACAGGGATTGTGGATCTTCTTCCTCCAAATGCGCCGGGATAGATACGATGAACTCAACGAAGAGCATCAAGCAACAAATGCTTCGAGTTCGCAGTAAGCCTCGTGCATCATCCTCAGATACACGAATCTGACACTCAATACTCCCCACAAAATCAAGATTTTGATGTGTTTGATTTGTTGGTTTCTCATTTCCTTTCGCTTCTTCTCTGTACGATCTATGTGGCGCTCAATGCAGCAGCAGCAGCAGCAGCTGGGAAAAGACGTCGCGTGCCTTCTGTGTACAATAGATTTATCAAGTGAGTGCTTTAAACTTTGGCTTCGATCTTTGGTTTGATTGTGCCAACTGATAAGGACAGACTACTTTTAACTCTGACATGTACCGCATGTCACTTTGCTGTTCCTCTTTTGCCCACAGAGAAGAGATAAGAAGATTAAAAGCAAGAAATCCTGACATTAGCCATAGGGAAGCTTTCAGCACTGCAGCAAAAAATGTAAGAAGTTCTTCATGTTCTGAGATCACTCGGCTTTTAGGAAAGAACGATGACAACATATTAGGATAGCTACTATGCTGAAACTACATTTTTCCTGCGAAGGAAATCGACCTAAAATGCATACTATTCGATCAATATCAGAGATTTCTGCTTTTCTTTTAGAGCAACTTTCTACCGTACTCTTTCTGATAAGTTTCTCGAGAAAAGAAAAGCTTATGCAGCAATCCGATTACTTACTCTGTGTTCTTTGCAGTGGGCACACTTGCCTCGCATTCATTTCGGGCAGTCTGTCGAGGGGAATCAACAGTTGTGGTGATACAATGATTGCTGTCAAACACGAAGGGATGGCAGTCACTGTTTGTGTGGCTTCTCACGAAGAACATGCAACTATCAGTTTGCAATGGGATTTAGACCGACAAAACATTCACAGTGAAAAGTAATCTGAGGCAATACTTTTATATCTTTCCATACTTTTTCTAAGCTTCAAAATCTATAATTTATGCTGTTGATTGTGTATATAGCTTTTTTACATCCATATCATCTCTTCCATCGCTAAATTAAGAGTAATAGCCACAGCATGATTTGATTGACCTCAACTATTAACCATCTTCATTTAGTCTAAACCTCTTTTTTTAAAGAAATCCTCTATTCTATTGGAAAGGAACATATTAATATATTCAAGTTAAAACTTCTTCAATAATTCTTCTTATATTTTATTTTTTTCAGCAAAGAAAGGAGAAACTTTTTCCTTTACTATAGCTTCCTCTTCTACTGCAACTTCCTTTTCTACTACATCTTCTTCCTTCTTCTTTTACTATAGCTTTCTTCTTTGTTGTAGTCGTCGCCATCGTCGCTGTCGCAGTCGTAACAATAGTACTCCATTTGTACCATAATTGCATCAAATCAATATATATTCGAGTCGTATTCTCTCCTAAATTAAGATTTTTTAATATATATATATATATATATATATATGAAAAGAATATTATGATTTTAATATTAAATTAATATTTACATTAGGTAATAATTGAAGGTTGAATGTGTTAGATACTTTGACAAATTACTATAAATCTTCTTAGTTGAATCCTATCTTCGTTATTTACCCTGTGTAAAAAAAATTATAATTAATACTATAAAATAGTACGCTATTGAATGGTTAGTATGATTTAAATGTGAGTAAGAAGAGAGAGAGACAAAGAGAATCTATGATTCGAATTCGAATTCAAATTTAATTTCATGGGTCAAATCTATCATTAAGACATATAAAAATTCCTCATTGCATAAATAATCGGATGATATCATGCCAAATTCGTGACCTGAGGTCTCAAAAATGGTACTTCTCTCTCATCTTCAAATCAACTGACTCTCTAAAACCCATCAAACTACACTTTGATCGGATCCATACCGTAAAATATAACACAAAATATACATTATATTGTCATATATTATTATTTCTATTATTATTATTCATCGTCATCAATAATAATAATAATAATAATAATAATAATAATAATAATTATTATTATTATTATTATTATTCATCGTCATCATTTATGTCGCCGGTCCCAACCGAACCGAACAACGCCCTCCAACTACTCCGTCATCAATAAATAATGGTGGAGAGGACACGACGACAGAATTCGAAAGTGTCGATCGCTGAAGCCCGTACCCGGAGCCTCCACCGCCGCCGGATTACGAGCCTGAGGAGAGCAAGACCCGCCGATGGCGCCGTCGGCCGTCGTCCTCGCTGGATTAGTCATCGCCGCAGCGGTCTACTGCGGGTTGGACCCTCTAGGCCACAGCCCAATGGTGAAGTTCCCCGGCTTCGAGACGTACCCGGTCGAGCTGCTTCCATGGTCGGAGTTCCCCGCCGTGCGGGACCCGGAGGATCGGCTCCGGGGAGCGGAGGTCAGGTTCCTTAACCAGGTGCAGGGCCCGGAGAGCATCGCCTTCGACCCGCGGGGTCGCGGGCCCTACACCGGCGTCGCCGATGGCCGGGTGCTCTTCTGGAACGGGGAGTCGTGGGTTGACTTCGCCTACACTTCCCCCAACAGGTAGGTTGGGTTTTCGATTTCGCTTGGTGCTTTTTGATGTCTTCCTACTTTACAATGAGTAGTAGAAAGTATGCCTTTCGAGAGATTTGGATTCTATGCTTGCAAGTAACGAGGAAGGACACTTCAGTCTCGAGGTGGACCAGACTTTCTCTCTCTCTCTCTCTCCTTCCTCTTTGCATCTCCTTTCTATTCGTTGTATTGAAGAATAGAAAAGAGATGCACAGAGGAAATTCTGGCTACATCGTTTGACCTACCGTTGATCTCCAGACGCAAAATATGTAATCTTTTTTGCTGATGGCTTTGATTCTAATGCTTAGACATAGCGACACAGTAAATATCGACTTTTTTCTTAGTTTTGTTGGTCTGGGCCAAATTGATGTGCTCCTGATTGCAATGAAGCTATTGTTACCCATACGAAGTAACAATTTTACTACTTCATGTCTTCTTTCTCGACTGGAAATTACCAGAAGTAGTTCTATTGGTTTACTGAAACAAGAAATATTAGCAAAAGTAGACAATTTCTTGAAAAAAGAAGGATTATAGTTTTAGATCATTTTGTGAACAACAGGAAGGGTTGTATTTTGCAGATGGTCTGGTTTACATGAGGTTTAGTTATTAAGTTTGTACCTATTGCCTCTTATAAGCAATCTGTATGGTGTCCACACAATTTCTCGATAACCTGTTTCTAGGAGAATTCAGAGATTTAACAAACGATATCCATTTTGGACTCCGGGGTCACTGCATAAGAAATGAATGTCTGGATTGAACGATCTGCTTGGCTAGGACTGTCTATCCGTGAAGCAGACTTGTACATTGCATCATTTTCCATACAAACAGAAGATAGATATCTCTCTGCAAAATGTGGTAGCCTTTTATAGTTTTAGCCTGAAAACTTTGTTGATCGTTCTCATTGTTTGTTGATTGTAGGTCAGAAATATGTAACCTGAATCCGTCACTTTTTAGTTACTTAAAGAATGAACATATCTGTGGACGACCATTAGGTCTTCGATTCGATAAAAGGACCGGAGACCTGTACATTGCTGATGCCTATTTTGGCTTGCTCAAAGTAGGCCCGCAAGGTGGCCTGGCTGCACCACTAACCACAGAAGCAGAAGGAGTCCCATTTAATTTCACGAATGACTTGGACATAGATGAGGAAGGTAATGTTTATTTCACAGACAGCAGCACGAAGTACCAGAGGAGGTACCTTTCTTCAAACTTCTAACACTTCATTTACTTGATAAAATCAATGTTGCTATTTTTCGCTTTGATTGCTATCAACCTGTTAACGTATGGAAAAGATTATGATCCCATGTAACCTCAGTAGATTGTACTAAAATTATAATTGATGTTCCTCCTATGATAGCCTTCTATGCTTATTGAAGTTTACATCGAATACCTTGAGAATATTTTCCTGTAATAGTTGCCATACTTAGTATTAGCATCCATTCGTAGTGGAATCACACTGCATTGGTGCTTGATGTTCAGATTATAAATCAAGATCACCGAATTATAGCGTAAACGTGTTTAACCACGGATAATCTAGTCAATTTAGTTTTATTCATTTTATTTGTAGCTGGATTTTGTTGTTTTTTTCCTTATGTTTTAGCATTCAACTCTGGTCAGTCTTTTCATCTCAATGTCTTTGTTTAAGCGCTTATATATCAGCATGTAACTCCCAACTGACATCAGAATTTTATTTGAGTTTATTTTTGGATAAAATCTGGAGGGAAGTCCCATTATGGAGATTGAAATGATTCATTAGAGTATAATTGAAGTAAAATTAAAACAAAAGTAAAAACATAAACAAAAGAAAAAGAACTGGACAGAGACAATGGACCACTCACAGCATTGAGGTCAAGAGATGGACTGTTGAATTCTTTGCAATTGTTGCTTTCAGTATGGAAGTTTCATCTGTTCAGTTCTATCCAAAGAATCCATCACCATACTCCTGATCCCTGCATGTTTGACTGGAGTTCGTTCTAAATCTGGTTTGGTATGCACGAGGAACAGATTCCTTTATTCAAGCACTAAATTAGGAATCTTCTCAATGATGATGAGAAATAATGATCTTACATATCTAACTTCTAATGGCACCTTGCTGTTTGTTTATACCAAGGTCTGCAATTTCATACCGTACCGGAGTTTCGACGTTCGCTCGGTACGGTACGAAATTGTATACCGAGTGGTATACCGAATATATATATATATATATATATATAAATAATCCGAAAAAGGCGACGTCACCAAAAAAGGCGACATCGCCGAACGTCACCTTTTTCTAATATATATATATATATATATATGAAAAAGGTGACGTTCGGTATTGCCTACCTTGACTTTATACCATAGTGGCCGTGCAAATTAACACAATTACCGATAACTCTCCTCCCACACCTTTACTAACAAATGTTTGCCTGTTATCATGCTTCATATTCTTATCTTCCACTACCTAAATCACACATCCCACTTTTTACATAGGACAAAAATATTGGAAGAATAGATATAATCAATCATTCAGTGAGTGCATCTCTTGTGCTGTCTAGTAAGGTATCTTGGCAATCTCTATTGGATTTATAGTTTTGAGATTCATTAAGCAGATATTTACAGATTTTACACGACTGCAAAGTTACAGAGATAAACAAGTAGAAAAGTAGTTATGCGAAACAAGATATTGTAGTGCTATAACAGCTTTTATGAAACATCAATGAGATGATAGTGGCATGTAGTAGTTGCTTTTGAGTTTTGAAGAGCATGGGCCTCAGTATTACAGTAAGGTTTCTTGCCTTGTAGGCATCACTGGCTCTAGACACAGAAATGAACTTCCTCGCTTGGAAAGCTGAGCTCAGCATCGGCTCTACATCACTGAATTACCATTTTCATAATGGTTGATTTAGGTGTATTACCTAACATATTGGCCTCTAAATATGTGAACTGGTTCTGAGCATTACTACTAAACATTAACACCTTTTGACAGACAGTATGCAATAGTGTACACTGTATAACATCGGATTTGGTTAGTCCTTACCGAAAACGATCTTCCTTATTTTGATGTTTAGCATTCTTTTCAACTAGTGGAGGGGTTTTGCTTTCTCATTTCTGTCATCAACTATTAAATGCTAGTTAATGGAATCCCCTCCTAAGGTAAATATGAAATAAGCAAACACCATTATGTTATGATCTACAATTTGGTTCCAGTTTTTATGAATTAAAATGAAAAGGCAATCATTCTTTCCTCCACAGGGAAATAATAATTTTATGATCATCGTATGTTTTTACGTTCCATAAAAAGATAGAAAAAGCAGTTATTCTTTCCTTCGTAATCGAAGTCCCAAATTTACTAGTTCAATGCGAAAATAACTGTTATTTGTCTTCCACCACCGGTGAATATGAATCAGTGAATGGTTATGTGCTATTCTTTCTTGCAATTATGTCTGCTCTGTGGAACTGTTCTGTTAATTGCTCTAGTGAATTTCTCTACATACTTGCATGGCATAGCTACATAATTAGAGAAAATATGTCAGTTTGTTCTAGACATATATCGTTATGCTAGGCTTCACTTTCTGTCAGGATTTATTTGTTCAAAATTATTTAAAAGCAGAAAAGATAAACTTTGTATGTGCTTTCAGGAACTTCATGCAACTAATATTTTCTGGAGAACCTTCTGGTAGGCTTTTAAAATACAACCCGGTTACAAAAGAAACAATTGTCCTTCATCGGGGCCTTCAATTCCCCAATGGTGTGACGCTAAGCAAGGATGGATCATTCCTTTTGTTCTGTGAAGGATCACGTCTCAGGTTGGTCTCCACATCTTCTTATTCACCATTTCCTTGTGTAAATTGAATCAGACAAGCATGCACTTGCAAGTGTAGGTTGAATAGATACTGGCTGAAGGGAGAAAAGGCAGGTACATCGGATGTTTTTGCATACCTCCCTGGATTCCCGGATAATGTGAGGACTAATGAGAAGGGTGAATTCTGGGTGGCGATTCATTGTCGTCATTCTACATATGCACATCTTATGGCTGATCATAGCAAGTTGAGGAAATTTTTTCTGAAGCTCCCTATTCCGGTCAAATATCACTATTTTATGCTGGTCGGAGGCAGACTTCATGCGTTGATCATTAAGTACGGCCCGAATGGGGATCTACTGGAGACTTTGGAGGACAAGGAAGGCAAGGTGGTTAAAGCAGTCAGTGAAGTGGAGGAGAAGGATGGGAAGCTTTGGATAGGGTCTGTTTTGATGTCTTTTATTGCTGTGTACTGATCATATCCCAGACACATGTACTCGACATCACATAGCACCTTCCCTGAATTCTACATGAATTGCAGAACATGCAGGTTGGTGAATGCATTAGGTCAGAAGATGTTCTTCTTTCTCTGCGCATAAGTTTGCTTCCTGTCTTAAGGAAATTATGAGTTATTACTACTTGCAGATTTGTAATAACGTTTGAACACTCTTGGTAGATTGGTGTTTGACTTGAAATCCTGACGAATGCATTTTGCTTCTTTGTTCTGATCCTTGCTTCCTATTTGTCCATGTCTCCTCCAATTCTTGCAGGTTTAGAGTTTAATCTTGCATAACATGTGTTGTTCAGCTTTATGTTGGGATGCTTCAATTGCTTCTCTGTGTCTTTACTTTCCTTATTTTGATGTGTATACCTCTTTGATATTTTTCTTATAAGATACCTGTATTGTATTGATTGACGTGAGAATGACACTCATCGGCGTACCCACATGGCGTGGACGGGACCCACTGTTGCCCGTTCACTCACAACATGGGTTCTTGAGGTGATTCCCGTAACCGGGTGTCCGTCAAAAGTCTTTCCTATCCTGCTCACCTTCTCTTCCCCTTCGGATTGGACACTGCTGTCGGGCCCACTAAAGTTCTCCGCGCAACAAAACACAGATCATCTTCGGGATCGGCTTTTGTTCACGACTGGTTTATCTGACGCGACGTTGTACCATCGTGTGGATCTGGTGAATGAACGGCTTTCATGGACCTTCACGGTGGCCCCCGCTATTTACTATTTCATCAGAACCGTCCAATCCTATACATATAGGGCCGACCACGTATTTATTTATTTAAACCACTGTCTCGAGGTCCTCGGTCGAACAAACATTTGAACTAACCGACGCGGTGGATGCGATTCGACACGGTCCCGGCCGACCCGATCTCGGCGTCCCGGAAAGATGAGAACCGCGAAGACCTCCGTTCCGATCCGGCGACCTGCCGCCGTCTTCGTCCTCCTCCTCGCCGCCCTCGTCTTCGCCGCTATCGTCGTCGCCATTCAGTCCTCCTCTTTCTTCATCGGTGAGCCGCCGCTGCGACGAGAAGTAAGGTGGAGCTCTAACCGCTCGATCCCTTCTCGTTCTTGATGTTCTACCTGTTTCTTGGTTTCCAGGAAGCCGTAAATCGCTTATCGACAGCGAGGAGATTCGGATCCTGTCAGATTTCCAGTCCCGCGTTCAGCAATGCGTGGTATGCGCATCTTGGTCTCTTCTCCGCTTCTCTTTGGTGGTGGATTTGACAAATGCCATCTATACTCATGTCCAATTGCATCATTGTCGTCAGGTGGTTTTATATAAGATGGAAATAGCAAAGAGTATTTAAGTTCCCTTAGGGCTTAAAGAGTGTCATTTTGTTCTATTAGCTTTGGTTCTCAATTTCTAGAGGATTTTAAGTTTTGGGTGAACACCTCTTGCTTTCTTAAGATTGCCTAATTATAAATTATTTAATGTAGGGAGACCTCTTTAGCATTTCAGTTCCCGGACTTAGAAAATTTATTTTAAAATCTTTATAGTAATGAAAGTAAAATATTTATCCTTATTTACTCTGATGTCATCAGCTTTACCGACGGAAGATATAGCACGTGACAGCATGTGTAGGAACGATAATTTCAACGTCTCAAGCAAGGCATTTCTGTCGTTGCTGCTTTGTATGTGTGTCGACATTGCTCTACATGTGCGTCGGCGAGAGGTGAGGCAAAGGCCTTGCGTCTCGCTGATGCAGATGTAGAGCCGCGCTGGAGGAGGAAGAGGAGGGAGTGCGACGGCGGGAGATGAGCCAAAGAGAGAGGAGGAAGAGGACGAGGATGATGGCGACGTCGACGTAGATGCATAGCGGTGTCGCTGTGCTCTAGATCTATTGCTTCTGCTTTGCATTGCCCTGCATCTACGCCAGTGTCAACGCAGATGCAAATTGGTGCCAATGCAGATGCAAACCATCGACATCTACGTTGACATCTACGACTTCTGCTCTGCATCGGCCTGCATTTGCGTTGGCGCTGATGCAAATGCAAACGACGTAGATGTAGAGCGTCGACATATGTGGCTTCTACTCTGCATCGCCTTGCAATCTGCGTCGACGTCAACGTAGATACAGGCGACGAAAGGGAGAAGAAGGATAAGGGATCGAGGAAGGGAGGCAGAAGGATGAGCGTCGCTCTGCATTTACATCGGCACCGACGCAGATGCAGAGCAGAGCAACGCTGCTATGCATCTGCGTCGACACCGTTTTACATATGCATCGGTGCAACCATCATCCTCGTCCTCTTCCCCCTCTCCCTTTGTCTTACCCCCCGTTGTCGCTCTCCCTCCTCGTCCTCCTCCTACCCCCGCAAGAAGTTACATAAGTTCCTCAACTCCACCTCCAAGATTCCACCCTGCCCGTCTCTGTAGACATCCCTATGTCGTTCTCGTTGACCATCACCACAATAGCTACCCGCAGCCCTCGGTGGCACTATCGGTTGCCATTATTACAACAGTCGATTAAGAAGTTTTAATTATGGCATAACAAAAGAAAACATAATTGGGATGTTGAAATTACCTTTTTGCCCATTGTTTTCGTGTCATTCCTGTATGTATTGTCATGTGTTGTATCTTCCGTCGGTAAAGCTGACGGTGTTAGGGTAAATGGAGTTAAATGCTTTTATATGTATAGGGATTCCAATATAAATTTTTTAAGTCTAGGAACCGGGATGCTATAAAGATCTAACCACAGGAGCTAATTTGTAATTAGCCCTAAAGCTCAAGCTATCATAGATTCTTGCTACAGTAACATATGTTATGTTGTATAGATAAGTTGCAGGTTTCAAGAGTAGGTTAGCTTTATATAGATGTTTCAAGCTAATTACACATAACTACTTGTTCAATCTTTGAAATCTATTGGTTAGATATATACATTTATTCTTATCAAAAAGCATCTGCAATAGCAAATTAATATACATGCTTGATTCTTTCTTGAAGTTGCTTATAGCATGTTGATTATAGTAAATAATGCTCTTTAGACAACATTTGCTAGTTCGAATAATTAAGCAATCAGCTTGTTAAGTCTAAACCCAAAATGTTTAGACATCAATTAATGGTAGATTCATCATACTTTTATAAGTCAATCTAAGTCTTAATCTACTTTCGATGTGAGAGAAAATTGAGGTGTTATAATCTTCCCGACTTAATGACTTGACGTCCTCGTCAAGATCCAATATATCCCAGAATTGGACTTTGGCATGGTGCACATGAGACCTAACTTAGTGGTGGCTTTGAATCGTGACTTGTTCTCTATCTCATCCACAAGTAGCACTTACGTACTCGAGTCCCTCACTATGCTTAGTACTGGTCAACCTTGATATGATTTGTCACGATGCAGCATGATGTAGTGATTAACCCATTAACTCATTGAGTCAAGCCCAAAATGTTTAAGTCCAAGCTGATGGCTATCAGGATCTTATAAGTCAATCTAAGTCGTAGAGGTAAAGCTCTATCATTAAAATTACTTTGAGTTTTGAAGCAAATTAGAGAATAAATGATTATTTAGATTATCTTAGAAGATAGAATATGCATGAAAATATAAAAATGAAAACGTGTAAGAAGAGAAGCAAATAAATTTTTGGGTTTTTAGATAGGTTCACTTTTTCTTGGCTCTAAGTTGTGGACATTTGTCTGTCCACTGAAGATTTTTACTAATGAAGAATCAGGCTGAAGGAAACTGAAGTGTAAGTGATAAAGACAACTTCCGTTTTAATGAGCTTAGCAGCACCAAAAAGCCCTCTTAAGTTTGTGCAGGTAGAAGCCATTTGTGTCAACAGTGCTCCCGGTGGAACTAGTCAATCTGGAGAAGGCTTCACAGCCTTGAGTTGATGCATTCTTTAAGGTATAGCTTGAGCGCTTGGTTTCAAACAAGATAATTTCCTGATGTTCGACAAACTGATTTCTTTTACAAACTACTGTTCAGATTAATAGATCTGCCCCTGTGCATGGTTTACCTGGTCATGATGCACACTAGATGGGCTGGGCCCTTGAATGGATCTGACGTCCCTCAAGTTCTATGACATCTAGCAGCAAAATCTAAGGGCATGGTTCAGAGTTTATTGTTGTGCCTGGATGACCTATGCAGTGTGCATCACAATGATTCAAGAGAAAAGGCAGTAAGGATTACTTTGCCCAGTGACCCAGTTACCTTAAGGTGTTTCTTTCTTGGGCTATATTCACCACTAGTTATAGCTGCCTGACTTAAAATATCACTTTTGATACATTGTTTTAGTTTCTACCATCACAAAACAGTTGTCCATGCACCAAATGTACTAAATGAAGATTTTAATGATGAAGAAATAAAGTTGTTTGACTCCAAACTTGTTTCTGGATATTTATTCATAGCAATACTATGTTTTAGAATTTTAAATGGTTATTTGTGTTGAAAGTTAATCATAAAGATTAGTTAGCATCTCATATTCTAATCAACATCTAGGAGTCTAGGAGGATAAAAGCAAATCTGATTATTGCAAAATGTAATGCTTTTATGCTCATAATGTATCAAATTGATTGTCATATCCATCAATAAATTTGCTTGTATTGGTCATCTACATCTTCACACATATGCATCGACCTTTTTTACATTCTATTATACAATTAGAATCTGTTCTTATTTAACATTGAAATATATAAATTCAGCCTGTTTTAGTTGGTACTGACCGTGGAACTTTCTCTAGGCAAGCAGAGGACTTGGCCTTACCGCAGACATCATTGACCACTGTAAATTGGTCCTTAAATTTCCTGAAGGCACAAATAGTACATGGGTCAAGCTCTACGATCTGCTTTTTCCAGGATTATAACATGTCATTTTCTTTCATTTGTATGAAATATACTTTCGTTAAAGAACCTGTCTCAGATTCAACCTTATTCTCTATTTTTGCAGTATAATGCACAGTTTAAAATTTTTGAGCCACTGGAGTATAAATATGATGTCTGTGAAGCCATTCTTCTATGGGAACAGGTTCGATTCCTTTCAATAAATTATCGATTTGTTTTCCATGTTATGCACTAAAGACCAAAATTTTGCCAGTATCGTAACATGACTACGGTCTTGACAAGGGAATACCTAGATGTACGACCGGATGGATGGTTAGATTATGCTGCAAAAAGAATTGCACAGTTGTGAGTTACCATGTGTGCAAGGCTTTCTTTTGTGATTTAGTGCTCAAGGTGACTCAATAAGAGCTTCTATATGTTATCTTGTTTTTAGGGGTGCAGATAAATGTTATAATCGCTCTATTTGTGAGGAGCATCTAAACTTAATATTACCTGCAAAGCCTCCCTTCCATCCCCAGCAGTTTCGGACATGTGCAGTGGTTGGGAATTCTGGGGATCTCTTAAAAACAGAATTTGGACTGGAGATTGATGGGCATGATGCAGTCTTTCGAGATAATGAGGCTCCTGTTAATGAGGTAGAGTGTGTTGATTATTTTTGTTTGATCTATATGTATGACTGTAACTATTTATTTATGTTTGAGGCTTAGCAATTTCAGCTTCATCTTTCTGAGATTCTTTCTATATTTTCTTATATGTATTCAGAAAGAAAAGTAGTTTGAAATTTCTGGTTTTATCTGACACTTAAATGATAGTTTATTGAAATGACAGCTTCTTTAAGGACCTAACAACGCTTGGTTCCAGACTTTGTCTCCAAGGCCTGGTTCAATAATATAGTTCAGCATCCAAAATATACTGTTCACTTTCTGGCCTTGATGGAGTTCTCAATACCAGTGTATACAAGTGATACAACTTATCAGAGAAATGCTAGATTCAAGATGCATTAGTTTTCAAAAATTTTTAAGATGTGCCCATACTTACAGACCTCATACATATATCTTGGTGGATTCAAAGCATCCTGTTTTCTTGTTTTTATTGTGTCATATAGATGTTTTCTGAATGTTTTTGTTGCTAAACAAATCTCACAGGCATTATATTGTTGTAAAACTGAAGATACTCCCTTATTGATACCTAAGCCACCTTGTCTATTGTTTGATTGGCCTCCATAACGCAATTACTATTAGCTACACTGCATCACTTAGTAATAAGTTTTTATCTACAGTCCTGTTCACATTGTCAGTTTCCTGGCAATGTAGACACCATCATGTTAGGCAGATCCATCTGACTTGATATCTCCCAGATTGAGCACTTCACCAGGCCTCAGAAGCAGAAGCTTACGAATAGTTTGGATCTACATCCTGTGATTACCAACTAATCTTTATTTGTCCTTCTGCAGAAATATGCCAAACATGTTGGACTGAAAAGGGACTTTCGCCTAGTTGTAAGAGGCGCTGCTCGTAACATGGTTGCTATTCTCGATGGATCTTGTAAGATTCTGGCTACATATACAAAAATTACTGTGATCATATGCATTAACATCTCTAAAGCTGCTAATAATTGTATTTGATAAAGCCTAGGCATGTTAATCACAAACAATATTGTTTTGTAAGAATGTGAAGATTTTTGCTCTATGAAAATCATATGTGCAAGTTAAAGTTCTTTATGTTTTTAATGCCAAGTTGAATTTGCCAAGTGTTTTTGTAGGTGATGTCTGACTCTGCAATGTATAGCGTAAGGGCCTGATTAAGCTTGATAAGTTTTTGATCATATTGCTCGTGAAATTCTCAACTCTGAATTTCGCAAAATCTACGTCTTAGAGCATCTGCAAGTAATTTTGTTGGCATTATTGTACTTTGGTTCTAATGATATGAAAATTTAATAAGAACAAAAAATGTTCTGTTTTCATACTGATTTAGACATAGAGTGACCTTCTTCAGTGCATAAAAGAATAGCTGTCAAAGCAGAATTTGGGTGCATATGGTGATTCTTGAATATGTGATCTGCACTTGGCGCACCATCAGCTTACTGAATAAGAATGTGTTAACAGACAGGAGCTCATGATAGACTATCTAGGGTCAAATACAGTTCAAATATGGACATAACTTGAGGAAATGAATTATTAATATGTTTTTCTACTGTCCGTGGACATAAGTTCATTGGTCAATAACAGGCCTGAGATTAAAACCAAAAAACTTTGGACAAATTTAGCAAAATTATGGAATCAACTTGGTTAGATGTTTAATAAGAAAGAAGTGAAAAAATGTAGAGAAGGCATGATTCTATATATGCAAAACTGTATGCGAAGGAAAAAGAAATTTAATGCTACTAAAAGATTAGCATATAATTTTGCAGCTTCCAAAAACTTCTCAAATAGTCCTAAATGATTCTATGGAACCAATTGTTAAATTTACGAGTAACTGAATAATTATCCAACAATTTTGAATTATTCGACTTAAGAGTATGGCGAATTGTTCGGGGAATTATTTGATAAGGTAGAACTATAGTCAAATTGCGAGCTTCTAATATTTCAGTGAATAATTTATTTTCTACTTGGCTACAATTGCCATATACTGTGGCATTGTAAGATGTTATTGTTATATGTTTGTTGGCATGCTGTTCCACATAGTCATTGGATTCCTCTCTTAGGATAGAAAATTTTGACAGATATATTATTTAAGGCATATGCATACAAGAATTGGTCATATGCAAGTCTTGATGTATTACTTCTGTTCTCTATGAAGTATTTATGGATATTATCTTTTTAACGGTTCACATGTTAAGTCTTAACAAATCTTGAGTAGTCATTATTATTCTCTTAGGTTAACGTAAAGTAATTATTTTGCATCTGTATATGAAAATTGCAGCTGATGAGGTGCTTATAATCAAGAGCGTAACACACAGAGATTTCAATGCAAAGATAAAGGTGATCGTTTAATGTCACCAGCCCTTATTATTAGTTGTTTCTGTGCACTATGGTGGGCATCTTTAGATATTTTATTTATATACAATATATTCTTTTTATAGTAAAATCTAATAGGGTTGTATTGCCTCCATTGCAGGAACTTCCAAATCCTGTTTATCTTTTCCAAGGTATCGTCTTAAGAAGGGGTGCTAAGGGAACCGGAATGAAGTCCATAGAATTGGCTCTCTCCATGTGTGACATTGTTGATATATATGGTTTTACGGTGGATCCCGGCTATACAGAATGGTCAGTATATTTCTAAGAGCGAATGTCTACCAAATTCAGTATCACCATGCAAATCAACAACCAAGCATGTTTTACCATGTCTATCATAGTTCTACTAGGTTATTTTAACTGGACCTCGTGTTTGTCTCTATTTCTTAGACATCCATAATTATGTCCGTACAGATTGGAAGGCTTGAAATCTTTGCATGGTAATAATAGCTTATTGCATCTGCTTAAGAGTCTTTAAGATATCATCGCACATTGCTGAAATTTCTGATCACCGTATGTATCGTAAGTTTGATTCTCGTACAAAAAACATTTTATGCTTCATATTTGTTTCTTCTAGGACACGGTACTTCTCGACTCCAAGGAAGGGGCACAATCCATTGCAAGGAAGGGCTTATTATCAACTGCTGGAGTGCCTCGGTGTAAAGACCTCTGTGCGACACTCGATTGGCCCGCGCATAATTTACTAACTTTCCACATTGTTGTCCATGTAGGTCATCAGGATCCATTCTCCTATGAGAGCTCCGAGGAAGCAGGATTGGTCAGATGTGCCAGGCAAAGAAATCATAACAAGTGCTCACACGGCTGCGTTGCGTTTGAAAAGAGAAAAAACTGGCCAAGAAGGTGATATGGGACCCTTTGGTAATTGCAAGGTATGGGGTACGGTAGACCGAGATGGACCAGTGTCAGGATCTCCCGACATGGCTGACGCTCGCAGCAAGTCAAATTACAGTAAGTGGGAGCTCCTGCCACATGAGAGCTTAAGAAAGGAAGCACAAAATCATTATGCCCAGATGGGTCGCGTTTCTCTTTACAAAATGGACGGGAACAAACTGGATGATCTCGTCTGTGTGAGGCACAGCTTTTAATCTGAAGTTTAGTGATAAATAGGGGTTCTGATTCAACTATCGGTCCCATGAAGAGACAGACAGGGGAGCAAGTGGAATGAAGCTGCATTAGTGCTCGAGGAGGTTAGGTTAGAGAGCAGGCCTTGGTGCTCCGCAGGACGAAACTACTATTACAAAGCAAGAGTGGCTTCTGCTTTATTGGATGGATTGAATTGGGAGACTGCAGAACTTCTCCCTCGAGAATATTTACTCAAAGACATTTCCAGGCAATATCGATGCTTTCATTCATTGGTACCGGTCGTTTCAACTTTTCATTGGACGATCACCTTGTTCTTCCTATAGCATCTTCTGGTGGTACCAATCATACAACGTTTTCTACAAAAGCATTAAATAGTATAGCAATTGTTTCTGTCATTTCGGTATTTCGAATTTTTTTTTTCTGTTTTTTGGCCTTACTGTAGTTAGTTATCTTTAATATTCTGATTTTTATATTTTAAAAAGTTACATTAGCATCCCTACATTTAGGTTTATTTACTTTAACTGTATCAGTTTTATCAACGAAAATAAAGATAAAAATATAATTTTAATGTTCCGATGATAATAGACAATGGTGCTACTAGTGTCAATGCCGATATAGTTGTTGAGTAGTTCTTTCGTCGTTCTTTATTTGTATCGACGCTTCATCGTCATGGAATCAAAGTTCACTACCGAAGCCATCGCGAAGATCCATCATCTATCAAAGTAAGATCCGGAAATGCATGCCCTATCGGATGTTGTCGGCGTCGTGCCCCTCCTTGTCACTCACCTCCTCAACCACCACCACTCATTCGTGGCCCAGGAGAATGTTGTTGCTACCCTCCTTAACTTGTCCATCTCTGCTTGCGAGGTGCTCATGTGCACCCCAAGCATTCTCGACGCCCTTGTCGTTGCCCTTCGTCTCCTCTCCCATCGTCATCCAGCATGCCATTGCAACCCTTTATATTAGCGTCTTTGCCTTGCTCTTCCCCCTTGTGCTTACCTCGCTATCACTGCTAGCTATAGTAGGAGGACTCGTTGCTCAATCTTTACGTTGACATCAGTCTCATCTCCTTTTGTTGGATTATGAGTCTTTGGCCTAGCTCGATAGCTATCGACATATCGATGGCATAGAATGAGCCCAAGTTTATGTTTGACCCATGAAGGCTCTGGCCAATGATGACAGTGAGGTGAGCACGAGGGGGAAGAGCAAAACAGAGGCGCTATTGTAAAGGGTTGTTGGACGACGACAAGGGAGAGGAGGCGAAGGGCGATGATTAGGGTGTCGAGAGTGCCAGAGGTGCACCTGAGCGCCTCGCTAGTAGAGATGAAGAGATTGAGGAGGGCAACAATGACATTCTCTTAGGTCGCAGAGTGGTGGTGGTTGAGGAGGTCGGTGGTAAGGAGGGGCACGACATCGGCGTTGACGAGGGGGGCTTACATCTCCATGTCCTGCTTCGATAAGCGACGGATCCTCGCGATGGCTTGGGTAGCGAACTTCGATTCCGCAACGACAGAACGTCAACGTAGATGCAGAGCGACGAAAAGGTCGCTTGACAACCGTATCAGCATCAACGCTAATGGCGCTACTGTCCTCCACCACCGAAACGTTAAAATTATCTTTTTACTCTTTATTTTCATATTTTTATTAGTAAAACTAACATCGTGAGAGTAAATGAACCTAAATAATTTACTTTCATAATTATATTAAGACCAATGTAATTTTTTAAAACATAGAAACCAGAATACTAAAGACAACTAAATAAGATAATCTATAATTAAGGCCACGTTGTTCCAACTCTTGAGTTCCTGTACGTTGATCCTCTTTGTTGTCGTCGACAGATTGATTACTAGTCTGCAGAACTGAAGGGAAACCACACCTGTGGAACAGTGAACTCATTCGCAGTGTCAGCTGCAATTAATACAAAGGAATTCTGCAAACATGAAATGCTGGTTCCGAAGCACAAATCAGTTCGCATTGCTTGGTTGAATTTTTGAGTTCCATAGTGTCGACGAGGAAAGCAGCATATAAAATCAAATCTGGTGTCAAAAGGTATAACATAAAATCCCCAAGTTTTTCGTGTAAAATAATGTCATTCCAAACAGCAATCCACAAATCATCTCAACATTCTGCCAGCATACAAATATATATTATGCTTACAATTTGGCTACTATATTACATCTACACAGAATAAGGCATAACAAGTTTGCTACAAAAGTGTGATATTTGTTATTTAAGATGACAAGTTCATCATCAACAAATTTACATAATTGAAAGAAGTTAAGGGAAAAAAAAACAGAAGCAATCCTTTTGGATCCAAATAAAAGCGCTCCCATCTCAACCTCTTTTTAAGTCCACCTCAGTGAGTGTACATCATGGGGTAAGCAAAGCATTCAGCACATCATATCTGCACATATTTACCATTCCTGAATGATACCAACAAAGACAAAATTTAAGTACAAAGTTGACATATATCAACCTCTGATGCTGTGCTATGCTTGGTTTATCAAATTTCTATACGACACCTGATGTCGTAAGCATACAACTAAGAAAAATATGTCGATCAACCAGATGCAACCGAAGTATTGTAGATTAAGCAATGGCTATGCGTCTAGAGATTACGAGTAGCGTTGTATATGTCAATACAAAAGATGGGTGCTAAAAGTTCTAATCTCTGATCGTTAACATGCAATCCAAGACAGATTGTAGATTCACTGAAACCTCAGCAAACAAACTGGAGATTGGATTTAAATGGCATGTTTTAGAAACTCATTCCAGGGTTGCCACAACGATTCTTACAAATGGAACCTGATATGGCCAACATTTGAGGCCAATTGAGATACACAATGCAAATCCCAATCAGCTGGACCCTCCCCGTCAGCATGAGCCGGAGAGAATAATATTCCCCAATATTTCTTGTTCCAAGAAAATTCTCCTCTACTCTATAAATAGAAGTTCATTTTTTATCCTTGCATAAGACCTCAAGATGAATTGAATGTCGAAGGAGCATCCACCTCCTCAAACTCCACGAAGGACTCGTGTAAGGTAAGTCATCCAAAAGGAGAATCCACCTCCTCAAACTCCAGTTCTCAATATGTGACAGCCTTCCGAAAGTGTCACAACAGTTTGGGCCCTTAAAACAGTGTCACATAAAACCGAGATCAAGAACTCCCTCGAGAACATGTCAATGAGAAGTCTCCTCATCAGACCCTTGTGATGATGACCAGCAGTCTTAGGGGCAACATATGCTTGAGGCTGGACCTCGCTTGAAGGTCCAAGGGCACACACATCCACTTGCCCAAGTCGACAAGATGATTGTTGTCCAGTTGACCGCATTAAAGATGGTCATCATCCAATCGGTCGCTTCGTCAAGTTGATCATCCTGAATTTTGATGCCATAATGTCAAGGCAACCACAACAAAATCAAGTTGGTCACATCATCATGTTGCTCCTGCCTTCACATTAGTGATCCCATTAAGATGGCCATCATCGAGTTGGTCACAATATCAAGCCACACATCTCGGTTCTAAGCAAGTCAGCAGGTTGCCTAACTTGCATTTAGTTGCATGACAAAGAAGGCAAGACATTTGCGGAGAAGATGCCAAAATCGGGGAGTTCCCCACTTGCCATCGACTTGCTCCCAACTTTACCATGTCGCGAAGCACGCTCGCTACCTACTGACGACTACACCCTTGAGTCAATTGTGCTATCAATATAATTGCTTCTTCAAGCCGACCATGACATCAAGTTGATCATGCTTCGATCATGTCCTAAAGTCGATCGTTGTGTCTGCAAGTTGATCACGACCTCATGGAAATTGCATCTTCACACTGACCACGTCCTTAAGTCATACATACCCTCAAATAGGTCGTGCACTCAAGATGGTCACACTATCAAGATGGTTGCATCTCCAAGTCAACTCCTTGTTCAAAATGACTGCACCCTCAAGTCAGTTGTCCTCAAGTCAACCGAGCTCCCAAGTCGATCATCCTTAGTTCAGACACACCATCACATTTGTTGTGCCTTCAAGTTGGTCCTCCTTATGTCAATGGCAACCTAATAGTAGACCTGGTGGTCTCCTTCCCTAATAGTAGACCTCTAGTAGCATTTTTCTTCCTCCCCCATGGCGATATACCAATACTACAACAATCCTATAGATTATTCAAATTGTTCTAGACTGAGATTAAATCCTTGGTCCAATAATAGCCTTGGACATCTATCCTCTAATTTTTCCTCCTAGGCAACAGGACCCTAGTAAACACTTGGCCTAGAACCTTCTTATTTTGCTTGAATAGCTACTTCTTGGATATTTGATATTTTTGAGTGCAAAATTTCTTTCTTAAGTCTACATCACTAACTAAGAAAACATTAAACTACTACCTTGCACTTTAATTGTAAATTCATCATGTTAATTTAAAAAACACTTAAAAGACATTAAAATCTCCGATTAACATGATCCAGCAGGAATCATGATAGAGTATCTATATCTTGAATCTTGACACCCATTATTCTGAGAGAACCTTTAATTTTTAATTTCTTAGTAAGATCTATTACATAAACCAAATTTCTCTTGTAAAAAAAAAGCACCATAGTTGTATGTCATCACATCAAAATCCAGAATTTTGGTGTGAAAAAACTTCCTACTCAACTTAGAGCAAAATATCTAGATAAGAAATCAAATAATTGTAAATGCCAATCTCAGATACACGGACTCAAGGACCATTATATGTTTATTGTACTAAGGATTCATTGTGGAAAATCAAGCAATCAAATCTTTGATGGTCATACCTGTCTAATAAAGGATTCTGTTGTCAATAATGTCAAGCTTGCAACATAAATCAGTTACTAGTTAATCCAAGTCAAAATGAAAAAAAAAAATGAATTGGTGCCGACTGCTAATGAGGTCACGCTCAATCTTACTCAACCAACTACAATGGTTCCTATTTTGGTTCCTTATTAGCTGGCTTAGTTCTATCAGATCAACGATACTTTCTAAGCCCAAACATCTCATGCAGAATCTTATCATCTATAATGCCTTAATATCAATTTCTCAGCAGAAACAAAAGTAAGTAGAAGGAAAACCCAGAGCGACTTTAACTAATAGTCTGAGGCAAAAATATCCAAGAAAAGGAAAGACATCATCTAGTAAACCACATATTATTTTGGAGATAAAATATCACAAAAGGCTTATAGGACTGATAATACCGCATTTTCGTCTCGTTGGTGAAACATAGTGTAAAAGACTAGAGTACAATTATGCAAGTATAGTTAAATTCATAAATTTCATTTAGATGACTATTTCTCTATTTGTGATGCATCTTGTCATTTCCTTCTGAACTGTAATAGGTTTAAAACAATCCCCCCTGAATAAATTTACTGTGACTACCTATTGGGCACCAAGTTTAGATAATTAACATCAGGTCTGAAACAGCCATAAAATTCATATATTGCATGGTGCCGACCAAACTTCATTTGCAAAAGTGAGGTTGGTCAAGATTCCTTCGACATTGAAAATACTAGAAAAAAAAAACTAAAACATGCTATTCATTACTAAAAAATTTGCAAGTCACAAGATGGATGACTTGTAATTTGTCATGCCTATTGTGATCAAATCTTTTCATGATTTCCTTCTTTCATTTGCATCTTCACCAAGGTTGTTTCTACTTTCTAATACACCAATTATTCAATGTTACTGATTTTAACAAGCAATGGATAGCTTTATTTCATAACATATAGTAATGCCCAACATGCATAATAAATACATACATCAGGATGATTATAATATCATCTAATCATGTGAAGTTATCAGCAAACTGATAAATTTGACTAATTATGACTTGCTCAACCTGATAGAAGTGGGACACAAATACACTAGTGTTTAGTACCATAAAAATGCTATACTCCTAATTCCTAATATCAATATATCATCTAATCATAAGTGAAGCAATCAGCAAACTGCTAAATTTGACAAGTATGACTTGCTAAACCAATGAGAGGTGGGACAAATATGTACTACCTTTAGTGATTAATACCAGAAGCATGTCCAGATTTTTGGATGAAGCTCAGTTAGGACTGGAAGTTGCACAACAAGGTGCCGATGAAGTCCCATCACTTGGATGACTGTCAACACGATTCCCAGTAACCCCTTCGTTATTCACTTCTGAAGCTGAGTGAACTTCAGCATCATGAAATGTGAAAACATTGGTTCTATTTTCTCTTGTCTCTAGGCGATCTACCATGCGTGAGGATGTATCAACACCAGCATTAACGTCACTCCTAGCTTCTGAACCAAGATCTGCCACAGAACTGTTACGAGAAAAGAGCCTCTCCCTCCATCCTCGAGTACTCTTGGTGATAGACTCTTTATACCTAATTCGCAGTAAAATGCATGTTCCAATTCCTCACACCTTCTAGGCAACTGAAAAATAGCAAATAAACTTTGATATACCTCATCGAAACAGAATTCAAACGAGATCTCAGAGATTCTGAGAAAGATTGCAAATCTGATGGTCCTGGTCTGTCATGAACAATTGGAGAAGACTGGCCAGCAAAGGTCCTGTATAAAAAATGACCATGATATGGATGTCCTATAAGGTAAAAAAATGAGAGAAAAAAGCTAGACATAAATATATAGACATATGATCCCAAAGAGCACCTGCTAGCGGAAAGTCTGGGCCTGCTCTGGCTGGTAGTAATTTCAGTAGCTATTGCAGCACTCCTCTCACCTTGAGCTAGATTTATATGTGTTCCTTGGCTTGAAGATTCCTCTGTTGGAGCATTTAGAACAGATGATGGGCTGGCAGAAATTATAGCAGGGATCGATTCATTATCTCCTCCTTGTGCCGAAGAAGATTGATAGCCAATATAGGGTGCATTTTGATGTGGAGAGAAAACCAGAAACTGTGAGTGCCGATGATGAGATCCTCCCCTACCGCGATGCCCTTCTCTCCTAGAAATATGATGCACTCTTCCCATCGCCGCAGCAGCCGCTAAATGCTGCATTATGCGCTCTTCAAGTTCTGTGTCATTTCCACCCAACTGCAATATGGATCATAGAACTTTTAATCATCTGTAATTTAATTAGATGCACTACAAAGAAAAAAAATCAACAGAATCACCCACATGCTGCAGGTCAAAATCTCCAAGTGCTGGGTGACGAAATATAGTTGCAGTTCGTGTTTGGTTTATTCTAATGTTCCTCTCACGTTCCACAGCCTCAAGGAGTTCCTGGCTGCCATAATCAGCATCAAATACTCAACTGATCAGAACAACTTCATTTTTGAAACGAGTAAAATATATCCCACAATAATGTGTTGCATCAAATTAAACCTTGTCGGATCCTTCAAAGAGATAGACTGCCAGCACATAGGACATTGAGAACTTCTCTGACACCTGCAAGCAAAAATCTTCCATGAAAATTATACATTTAGTGGATATTGACAATTCATGCAACATACACCTTTTGCACCTCCGAGTTTCAAAAGGAGAAGAAAAAGAAAGGCACACCATAAATCATAGAGACTTAGTGGATTTCATCATATATGCAGGTGGTAACTACATTCAGCATTGTAAATACCCAACATGCAGCAACATTCAGCAAAACGAAAAGCAATAGAACTTAACCTAGCTTACAAAAAGAATTGGAATTTACACCAAGAACAAGAAAAGTAATTTCATAATGACCAAACATAAGAAACAGATAGCACATGCTTAGTGAGGTGAAAAGAGTAACATAACAACGTCTTGTTCATTTGACCGTAAAATGCTCCAAAAGGACAATGGTCATGACCCTACACATACCTGACTAATCGGTTCTCCACCTACAGACACATAACACAGGAAACAAAGATAACTAGTAGAAGAGACTATACCACTCGAGAATGCACTGGAGATGGAACTCATGCTTGCATCCAGTAACCTAAACGAGCAACATTAAATGTAAAACAATAAGAAAATTAGTCAGATCGATGGAAAGAAACCGTAAAACTATCATCACTGCGGAAAGGTCCACCGAACCACATACCGTCGAAGGATCGCTCTCACAGAACTCTTCAAGACAAATGCTGCAGGCGTCATCGCAAGAATCTTGGATGCCCCCTTCGACAAAAGCAGCAGCTGAGGACAGATGTTTCTCCATCTTCGCAGTCTCCTCCTCCATCGCTAAACACGACAAGAGAAAGAAAAGGAAAACAGACCCTCAAATCGATTAATAGCCGTAAACCGGTGAATATCTAACACGTGTCACCACTAAAATTCCACCAATACGAATCATCGACAATCACCAAGCACATAATATTCCTATAGAATTCATTGAAATTCAACCAAAATAACAAGGCGTAATCATCAACCCCGTATAGTCCAGCATCTTCAGCCATAATTGTTGCGATTCGATCAAGAACCAGAAAAACCGAGGCGTAAAGAAGGGGAAAACAAATCAAATCAGATCCCCGAGGCAAGATCGATAAACACGGAGGAATGAAGCTATACCGAAGGCGAATCGCCAAAGATCAGAGCCGGAATCGACGAATCGAGGGTTCTCCGGCTCGAAATCAGGAGAGGCGCGAGGCGACTCGTTGGGGGGGGGGGGCGGCGATGGGGGAAACCCTACGGATGGAGGGAGACGCTCTGTTCGCTCGTCCCCTCTTCCCTTCACGCTCAGGAAGGAGATGAGGAAGAAGAAATTGTAGGAGAGCGCATCGATTGGGCTAATAATTAGCGAACGAATCAGAGGCAAAGGCGGCCTTCTTTTCCACCGTTTGACCGGCTCAGCGAATGGGGTAGGGTGGGAGCGAATTCCAACGGCGGTCGCAATAAGCATGCGGGCCCAAGAGCCCCAACCGATCGATTGGAGCAAACGGTGCGCCCGACGTGGGTCCCGACGCTGTTATTGGATGGCAGGGGTCGCCTTCGCGTGGGGTCCGCGCACACCCACTAGGAGCTAACACATTATTATTATTATTAGAATATTGTCTTATTTTTAGAATACTGTTGGTAGATAAAATTTATCCTTAATAATGTTTGTTATATGCCATAAGAGTCATAAGACCAAAGTTTTCGTTTATATTTATTATTATTATTATTATTATTATTAGAATATTTGTATTATTTTTAGAATACTATTGGTAGACAAAATTTATCCTTAATAATGTTATATGGCATAAGACCAAAGTTTCCGTTTATATTTATTATTAATGTGGGCCGGCTGTATAATGTATGTGACCAAGAGATGTCCCACATGGAACCGTGTCATAATGTTAACGATGAGGGCCATTAAATACACGTATTAGTAAGTCAAGCCTTTCTACATAAGATCATGTTCACAAGTCACGTGTTTAACCTATATTTCATTTGAGGGTCTTTGTGTTCAAAGGTCATAAGTCATATAATTTCATTTCATTATTTAAATTAAAATTCCTTCATAAGTCTTTATATATATATATATATATATATATATATATATATATATATATATATATATATAATCTCTATCAAATTTCATGGGATGATTTTTTCTTATGAAAAATAAATAAAAAAAATTGAAGGAATTTTAATTTAAAATAATTAAAATTATGCATGTGTTGTTGAACGCAACAGAGTGAGTTTGATGGATGTGTACATCGATTGATTTTGTGATTCGAGTTATTATAACAAACACTTGTAGGAAAGAAAAGAATGTCCATCTTTTTTGCTTGCAGAACCACCACCGGAGTCCTTCCACTTCTTCCCTCAACCCTTCATCGTCCCCATCTCACTTCTTAGTAACAGTCACAGCAGAACAGTAGGAAAAGATCCGACCCTCTCTCTCTCTCTCTCTCTCTCTCTTTTGCAGAGTCTGTTCTCATTGACTCCTTTGCGAGAGGCTTCGCCAAAACCCAGCGCCGTAGAACTTCGCCACCATCTCCTTCTCTAGTTCCGCGAACTCCGGCGACAGCGATTTCGCCAGCCATGGCTCCTCGGAGCCGGAGCTCGCTAGGGGGAACCCGCCAAGGTAAAGACTGAGGTCGTCGTCATCGTCGTCAAAGGCGTCGACCTCTGGCCTCCAAATGCTGGATTTGGTCTTCGCGGCCCTGGGCCAGCGTTTCCGCCACCGCCGCACGAGCCCCGCCGGCACCACGACGATGAGGTTCGCGAGGCCACAGGGGCAGCAGCAGATTGCCGCGCACCCAGCCGCGGTGGAACCGGCCACCTCCGCCAGCCGGGGCCCTGGCTTTTGCGGCTCCTTGATGATCAGCGTCCGCCGGCGGGTCTCGGGAAAGGTAGCGGCAGGGAGGGCGGGCGTCGCCGGCGAAGGACGGAGGGGAGGTCGGACCGACTTCTGCGCCATCTTCCCCCTTCCTCCGATCGTAATCAGACGGTTCGAACGCCGGAAACAAGCGATCTCATACAATAAACGTCTCACCTGGCGAAGCGGCGTTCTGATGGCAGGGTGGCACCATGCTCAGGGATTCCGATTCCGGCGATCTCGCTTTCCTCCGCCGGCAATTTCGGGAAATGGAGAACGAGAGGGAAGGCAAATCGAAACGTGAAGCGAACGCAAGAAAGTTCCGCGAGCGCGACAGGGGAGACCGGAGAGGAACCGCCATTTTATAGTCGACTCGGTTCGAGAGCACACCCTTGGCCACGTCACCCCGTGTGGAGAAAGAGAAAGGCGGACCCCACAGAGCGGGAAGCAGTGTGTTTCGCGTGTACGAATATGCTATCAGGAGAGATCGTTGACCGAGATGTCCAAATGCCGAGTCGGATTCGCCTCGTCACACGTCAGATCGACGCGACCGGTCGGTCGGCAGTCTTGCCCCGCGGCGTTCACGCGACACGTGCGGGAAAAAAAAAAGGAGAAAGAAGATAAGGTTGACTTGGAATTCATGCCGCTGCTCTCTGTGTTCAAAACCGACTGCCGTGCATGTGTTTGTGTTTGTCTGTTCCTTGCTCAGACAAGAAATGTGGACAGGGTTGAAACTACTGACCTGGAAACCAGAAAAATCCATGGCATCTTTCGTAGACTTGTTAGGTCGCAACTTAAAATGTCCTAAAGCCGGGATGATACCATCGGCACACCTTTCGGTGGCACGAATGATGATGAGGGTAATAATAACGACGATACTCGGGCTGATGTCACCTATCTCAAATGACGTCCCTTGCCTCGATTAACCCGACAACACTCGATCGAACGGATCAGAACGTCGATCGAGACGCATTAACACTCTGCCAAAGCTCATTTCTTCACGCCACGTCAACACAAAGTCAGACGCTACCAGCCTGCCCCTGCAAGCGGGCAACTCAGGATACAGTAAGCTTCCCTATAAATACACCTCTCGTTCATCAGGAGGGGGGGAAGGGCAGATAACAAACTCCACTCCACATCACTAACTTGATCGTTGGAGGGGTCGAGCCGAGCACCTCGGCCCGACCTTCGTGCAGGTGCGAGTCCGAAGGTTCCCTCCGGACGCCCAGGCGAGGAGTTCTTGCCCGGAAGAGACGGTCACACCATCTCGATCGGACGCCGCACCCGACCCCCTTAGCGGGTTCGAGGAACGCCGTACAAGATCCCCGCCCATTCGGACCCGAACCAAGCCGTGTTGGCCCCGAGGCCACGACATAAAGTTGTTTACACTAACAGATTGGCACTAGAAGGAGGGCCCGAATGTCGAGGGATCCTAACCCCGACGAACTCCCTGCCGAGGGATCATTCTTAACAGGGGCACAGGCCGAGCGCCCATTGCGTGACGGGCCGCGGGCAGACGACCTGGTCACGACCTCGGAATGCTACTGGCGTTTATTCAACAACCCTGGTTTGCTTCCGCCCGAGGGCGCTCCGAGCGTCCCTTCGCCTGTGTCACCCGAGGCCTTTTACGACCTCGCACACCAAGTCCGAACTCTAACGGGTATGGTACAAACCATCATCCCGCTCGTTTCACATCTGACGCACCCGCCTATGATTCAACCACTGCGGCAACAAGAGCCACCCGTTCAGGCCCACACGTCGCTTCCAGAGTTCCCTACTCCGCCTCAGGTCCGATCACCCCCCCCGGGTTCGAGTTATGGAAAACCCGAGTGGCCGCTCGGAACCCGAGGTTTTATCTTCGGATTAAATGGACTCCCTGCGAGCCCAGCTACGCTTTCTTAGTAGCGGCTCGACGAAGTAGAGAAGGAGGTTCGCAACTCAAAAGGAGAGCTCGGGGAGGACGCACACCAAGAGTCTCCGTTCGCGCCCGAGATACAGAATCAGACAGTCCCCTCGAACTTCCGGCTCCCTTCTTTGGACGCATACGACGGCTCCACTGACCCAGTGGACCATGTTGCCGCTTTTCCGTGCCCAACTGGCACTGTATGGAACTTCTGACGCTTTAATGTGCAAGGCGTTTCTCACGACTCTGAGGGGGCCGGCCCGCACATGGTACAGCGGCCTGAAGACCGAGACGATCGTCTCCTTTGACCAGCTCGTCAAGGACTTCGAGCTCAACTACTTGGCCTACACCCGGCCAAAACTGACTGTTACACTGCTTCTCGGATTCAACCAAAGAGAGGATGAGCCCCTCTCCCATTTTGTGAATCGCTTTACAACACAAATCCGGGGGTGGCCGGACGCTCATCCCTCTCTGTTGGTGCAGGCGTTTATCACAGGCCTGCGACCTTCCAGATTCTACTGGTCCCTCGTGGAGCGACCCCCCACCACAGTACCAGATATGCTCCAGCGGGCTAACCAGCACATCTGGGCTGAAGCTTGGGTGGTCGCAAGGAAGAGGAGCGACTCTGGGCGACGGGCTCCATAGAAGCAGTCAAGCACCCGTGGTCGCTATCCGGTGTAATCCTTGTGAAAGGAATCTAGCCCCTGCCTCAGTCTCGTATAAGTGAAGGCTCTGTGTCTACCTGACTACCTCTCGGCTCGCGGTTAACTTCGGCTTAACCTTCTTTTTGCATTCGCACGGCTCGGTCATAGATTGCCCGAGTCCACCTCAGCGCGGCCTGCCCGCCTGGGCCGTGTCCCTCGGTCGTAGTCTGCCCGAGTCCACACCTGCGTGGCCTGCCCGCCTGCATCGTGCTCCTCGGCCCCATGCTTCCCGAGACACACCTGCGCGGCCCGCCCGCCTGTGTCGTGATCCTCGGCCCCATGCTTCCCGAGACACACCTGCGCGGCCCGCCCGCCTGTGTCGTGATCCTCGGCCCCATGCTTCCCGAGACACACCTGCGCGGCCTGCGTCGTGCTCCTCGGCCCCATGTTTCCCGAGACACACCTGCGCGACCTGCCCGCCTGCGCCGTGCTCCTCGGTCGAACGTTGTTCGAGACCACGACCTCTGCTCGGCTTCCCGACTGAGTTGTACTCCTCGGCTCCCCGGCCCCATAACCCGAGACACACCTGCGTGGTCTGCCCGCCTGCGTCGTGCTCCTCGGCCCCATGTTTCCCGAGACACACCTGCGCGGCCAGCCCACCTGCGTCGTGCTCCTCGGCTCCTCGGCCCCATGACCCGAGACACACCTGCGCGGCCAGCCCGCATGCGTCGTGCTCCTCGGCTCCATGCTCCCTGAGATCGCGTCTGCGCGGCCAGCCTACCTGAAGGCAAAAGCCATGCATCAGACTCCCCTTGCAGCGACCGACGCATAGCTTCCTTCGGGGGGGAATATGATGAGGGTAATAATGGCGACGAGACTCGGGCTGACGTCACCTACCCCAAATGACGTCCCTTGCCTCGATTAACCTGACAGCACCCGGTCGAACGAATCGGAACGCCGACCGAGGCGCATTAACACCTTGCCAAAGCTCATTTCTTCACGCCACACCAACACAAAGTCAGACGCTACCAGCCTGCCCCCTGCAAGCGGACAGCTCAGGACGCAGTAAGCTTCCCTATAAATACACCTCTCGTTCATCAGGGGGGGGGGGGGGGGGGGGGGGGCGGGAGGGCAGATAACAAACTCCACTCCACATCACTAACTTGATCGTCGAAAGGGTCGAGCCGAGCACCTCGGCCTAACCTTCGTGCAGGTGCGAGTCCGAAGGTTCCCTTCGGACGCCCAGACGAGGAGTTCTTGCCCGGAAGAGACGGTCACACCACCCCGATCGGACGCCGCACCCGACTCCCTTAGCGGGTTCGAGGAACGCCGTACAACATTCCCGCCCATTCAAACCCGAACCAAGCCGTGTTGGCCCGAGGCTACGGCATAAAGTAGTTTATACTAACTAACAAATGATGTTAGGGGTGATCTTTACAATTCTGTGTATACCACTAAGGTGAACCAATATGTATAGATAAGGACCCAATATGTTTCATCAATTAAAGCCAGGATCGTTCGATTTGGTATGTGAAGATTATAGCCAAGCGCAGAACCAATAAATTACATTGATTAAGGCCAAATGTGGAGAGAAGGAAGAAGGTGGAGTTCTTCTTCCTGGAGCTCAATTCTGCACTGCTGCCGCCGGCTTCGTCGTCAAGCCAAAACCAAAGGGGAACAGTGGGTCGTAGTTCTTATCACCGACGTTCATGGGGAGCTGCTCCACCGACTTGAACCAGGTGCGAGGAAGCTTTCCCGTGAACCCGAAGTCCCCGAAGAGGACGTCGGCCACCCCTTGACCTTCGGAGCCCGGCAGCCATGCAGCCACCAACGCGTCCATCACCGGGAGGTACGGCTCGATGACGACGGGCCGGCCGGAGATGAGTACCACCACGCACCGCACGGTGCCGCAGACCGTCTGGATCGTGCTCGGGCCTGGTTCGGGAATGGTGAGGTTGAGGCTGTCGCCCGCGGTCTCGGCGTAGGGTGGCTCCCCGACGACGACAATGGCGTAGGAGAAGTGATTACTCTGCACGAGATCAGCATCGGGCTTCTCGGAGAACACGACATTGGTTGCCGGGTGAACCGTGGATCTAATGGCGTCCAGGATTGTGGTACCTGCAAAGAAGAACATGAGCTTGGATCACTAGGCAGTAGCTGATACAGCAACCATGAAATGCGAGAGAGAGAGAGAGGGAGAGAGAAGCAAGGGGAAGAATCGGGACAAACCACCGGTGATGTTGCCACTGCCTCCTTGCCACTCTATAGTCCAACCGCCACACTGGTAACCTATGTTATCAGCATGACTTCCGGCGACGAGGATCTTATCAGCCTTCTTAGGCAAAGGCAGCAATGGCTCGTTGCTCGATTTCCCATTTTTCAGCAGCACCAGTGACTTCCTGACGGCTTCTCTTGCCAATTCCCTATGCTCCTGCGGGCATCCAAGGAGTTGTGTCAGGAGAAACTGCTGCATTGTATCTTCTAAATCATCTCTGACCGCAAGCGAAGGAAACAACAGCAGCAGACATTACCTGTTTCCCGATTTGATCGCCTAAGCTGGGATCAGGCAGAGGGTTCTCGAAGAGGCCTAAGACAAATTTCACCCTCAAGATCCTTCTTACGGCATCGTTGATTCGTTTCATCGGGATAACCTTTTGATTCACGAGATTCGTCAGAGTACCAATGAACGCAGGATAGTCATATGGAACCATCACCTGTAAAGAGCGCACAGCATCAACGAGAACGTCAGCCTTTGCCACAGCATCAACAAGAACATTAATGCTACTCTTCAGGATCAGCTCACCATATCAAGGCCTGCAGTAATGGAAGCTTGAACAGAGTAGGTGTAATTTGCACCAGGCGGAGTGGTGATCCGGTCGATGCCCTGCCAGTCTGAGATCACAAACCCCTGATGGCATATTCCAGACAGCGTGAGTAAAAGGGGAACAGATACGGTGTGACAGAGAAAACCACATACATCCCCCCTACCTTGAAACCAAGCTTCTTCTTGAGGTGGCCGGTGACCAGGCGACGGTTGGCATGCATTTTAACTCCATTCCAGCTTGAATAGGAGACCATGACGGTGGACACACCCTTGGCGATGGAGTCGATGTAAGCAGGCATATGAATGCCGAGGAGTTCGTGGGCATCGATGATAGTGTTGTTCTCATCGATTCCTTTCTGCGTCCCACCATCGCCAACGAAGTGCTTGGAGCAAGCTGCCACGTTGTTCCTGACACAAAAGAAGATAGAGAAACCACGAGAAGGAATTATCTTCCGCCGCAGACGATCAAAATGCCGCATGATACGTCCGACCCAGTGAGCAGAAGGTGGACGAGAAGAATCCTTACTTTCCTGCAACATAGGGAAAGTCCTTGGCGTAGTTCGGAGGGACATCTCCCTGTAAACCAGGAATGAGTTGTGTCATCGCCTGCACAACCCTGTGGTCCTCGCTGTAGCTCTCGTAGCACCTGCCCCATCTTGGATCCCTACAAACCTGATGAGCAAGAACAAGCAAGATACAGTAAAACAGCAGAGGAAGCGTGTTTCTACTGTTCCGATTCGATCGTAGTCCAGAATCGCTTACCGCAATGCAAGGCGCAAAAGCATAAGGAAT
Organism: Musa acuminata AAA Group; assembly: GCF_036884655.1. Lineage (NCBI taxonomy): Eukaryota > Viridiplantae > Streptophyta > Magnoliopsida > Zingiberales > Musaceae > Musa > Musa acuminata. The sequence goes on from NC_088351.1 coordinate 39,267,016, forward strand.
GCCGGTCGCTCGAACTTCGAGTGCGGTTGCCGCACCAATCCTCTTCACGAGTCCAGGATCCCTGCGGATCATGATTTCCGAGTATAATGTCAAGCTCAAGAATCCAAGAGAGGTTATAGTTTCTGATCAACAGAACATGGAGAAATCTAAACCCAGAGAGCAGCTATCAACGTGCTTGCCTTGTGGCTCCGAGGCCAATGTTGTGAGGAAATATGGTTGCATTGTAGACATTGTTGTGGCCGTGAACGGCATCGATCCCATAAATCATGGGAATTCCCAAGCGTGTTGACAGGCAGGCCTTCTGAAACGTAGTGATCATCTCCACCCAATCCTTGGCAGAGGCCTGAGGAGCAGGAACGCTTCCCCCTCCACTGAGTATGCTGCCTGTATGACGTCTCCTCTCGTTGTGTCACATTACATTTGTACGACTGAATGTACGATGAACGCATCAGTTAGCACTCTCACCTATAAAGTAGTCTTTCAAGACTCGAGAGGAGGCGTTTGCTCGCTCGATTTGTGTCATCTGACCGATCTTCTCAGCGAGAGTCATGCGCTTCATCAGATCTTTTATTCGAACATTCACCGCCTGTTTAGGATCTTTGTACTTCATATATTCTGCTTGTGTAGTCGCTGCCCAACACAATAGGAACACGAGCCCCAGCATTGGTATCCGGCGAGCTGCCATCTTGACGCGAATCCTTTCGACGAGAACCTGATCTCACGATTCATGAAATGAGAAGAAAGACAGCAAAAGATGAAGGAACATGCAAAAGGGGTTGAGCCAAAAACCGAGAGTTGTGATACGATCAAGCAAGTCAAAAACCGAGAGTTGCAGAGGAAAGCTGAAGAACGAGAGCGGCAACACTATTGCGTAAGAGAAAATAGCAGGCACCGATGGTAGGACGCCAAACACCACCAAACCAGGAGAGCAAGGAATGCGACGAACGATCATGACAAAACCGAAAAAAAGCTGATGCCTTTCTCGAGTACTTTCTCCGTTGGTTGAGAAAGCATAAATTCCGAATTCTTTGCTTGACATTGTGACAATGGTAACACATGCAAAATCATAAAAGGGGCTATTGGTCCGAGAAGAAACATTTGGGGAGAAAGTGGACACTACTATCTTGTGGTTCTTAACACAAATAATAAGCTTAACTCGAGAAATCCATGCTATCTTATTCGAAATTTGTTCCTCGTAAGATCTGAAGGGTGGGGGGGGGAGAAGAAAAATCACCATCAAAACACATTTCTTTCCTAAACAAAAGAGACAACTTTAACGACAAGAAAGCAATCCGGAGACCCAAAATATTTCCAGAAAACCTGAAATTTGACATCGAGAAAAGGGTGACAACAGTACTCACAGGAGAATTCAGGTGGAGGACAGAAGACCCTGCAAAACCAATTCTGAATGGGAGAAGCGAGATTACAGCGTTGAAATGGTTAACAAACGTTTATCTTTAAAGACGATGATGCAGAGGATCGTGTTGGTTTAGCGCCTCAAGATTGGGAGATTGGTTTAGCGCGTCTATCGGTCGAGAAAACAAGCCCCGAATTATAGGGACTCTCTTATAGTAAAATACCATAGTGTAATAGAAAAAAATATCTTTAATACTTTATATCAAATTCAAAAATAAATAATTACATAAAAATTATTATTTATATGGATTCGGCCATATATATTATATTATGCCCTCCACTCTCCCCGCGGGGGTGATGGTAAACCAGTGCTCCTCCCGAGAGGAATGGAGACTACCGGTTAAGGCAGCGGACCTTCTCGATCCCTTCTTAAGCATCTCCTCCTGCTCTCTTGTTCCGCCACTCCTCGATGTGGGACAAAAGATACATCTTATTACACTAAGAGCGGAGGAAGAGTGGAAGCAAAACAAGGAACCTTCTCTTTCCTCTCCCCTGAGAAGACCCGAGTAGAACAAGGATGAAAAGGTATAACCTCCCAAGGAACCACGAAGAAGGTATAACCTTGCAAGGCACACCACCAACGTGAGCACACCTAAAGGAGGAGTTCTTCTTCTTCGTCTATTTATGCCTCCACGCATGAGCCTCTTGGCACAGCATCCATCTTCGTTCTCCCAAACGCATCCCACAGAGAAGAGAGGCTAGGCTCATGGAGAGAAGGCCTACGGCTGCTAGAGGGCAACGCGCCTACGACAATTTTGTTCCTTCGCATGAAGTGGTTCGAGAAAAGGATGCAGAGATTTTTCTTATCCAGCTTCCAGGCTCGCACTCTCTCTCTCTCTCTCTCTCTCTCCCTCTCCTCTGATCCTTAAAAGAGAGTTCTAATGGTGTTTCTTTACGCATGTAGGGTTCAAGAAGGAGGACATCAAGATTCAGATCAATGACTATGGCCAATTAAAGATCAGCGGGCAACGCCCTTTGGCTGACAACCGGTGGAGTCGCTTTCTAAAGGAGTTAAAGGTACCAGATTACTGCAATGTCAGCGAGATCAAAGCTAAGTTTGAGGACGGGCTGCTTTACATTATAAAGCCGATACTCGCCACCAAACCTGGCGCAGACGGAATGGCCCCGGAGACTACTACATTGGATGGAAAAGGCACGAGGGAGAAGAAAGCCGATGACGACAGTAAGAATGGCGTAAGCCAGAAGACGAAGACGAAGCCGAAACGAGAAGAGTCTGATGGCGGCGTCAACAATCAGTCAAACGAGAAGAAGGAATCGCTTGATGATGCAGGCAAAGATGTGCAGAAGGTCAGCGAGAAAGAGAGGGGTGGTCGAATCGAAGGGCCGAAATATAGTGGAAAGGTCGCAGCTAAACATGAAGGAGGAAGAAATGGCGCACGAATGACTGAAAGCAGGAAGGAGGAGGAGGCAGTGACGCCCGAACTAACTTCAGCTGAGCGTGGAAACATGAGGAGGAATCTGACGATTGTACGAGGATTTTACACGCGCAAACAGCTCATGTTGAATCCAGCATTAGCAGCAGCCATTGTGATCTTGGCGGGCGTAGTGTTGTTGTTTTATGTAACTCGTTAAAACAAGCAAGTCAATGCAGGTTCATAGCCGTGAGGCTCTGTAGCTGCTCGCTCCCATCTCAAGATGTAGCATTCATGACAGGTGCGTGCAAATGAAAGAAAGTGTAGCAGAGGGTGGGTGAGTGATTGTTTACGTGAAATGGCCCCTATGCATTCACTCTCTTGGAAAACATGTCTTCCAAAGAGACATTTGGTGAAATAAATATATATGGGGAATGGCTTCCAGAGAACGACGACAGTGGATCAAAGGCATGATGAATTTTGTAACCTTCCTGAACACACCTTGCAAAACCAGTTCTCGAGATTGATTTAAAATAGAAATTTTTGACGTGAGCGAGACTTGACCACAAGAATCAGTCCCCAGAATCATTCCGAGACATGAAATAAACTACAGACATTTTTCTAGTTTTGTTCATCGTTTCATCTTTATCCAAGTCCACACATGGAGAATGAGGTTCAAGTATAGGTACAAATGAATGAAACTTAGGAATCCAATGTGTTACGCGACACAAATATGCAACATTCACCAATACCAACCCAAATGGTTATCAGCAGCAATAGATTTCAGACAAGGCACAAAGCGCAGTCAACAAGTCCATATAAATTCACTTCCAAGATGATGATCAGGATCCGTCAGCGTGTATTAAGCCCTCAACTGAGCAGCTTGATATCTATCACCTGCTTCGTATACAGACTTACTATGCTTCGAATAGTAGGTAGGCATTGATATCTTCTGCAGCTTCTTCATCATCATCTGATTGCTCCAAGTAGATTAGCCCCTCCTAGCTTCGCTCCATCCAGTTTCTGTTTCACAGATCAAAACATGATCTATAGGTTATGTTCAACTCTATTATGTAGTTTCTAGCCTACAAGGAGACATCCATAAATCACTTCAAATTAGCGCACTTCTCTCTCTCCCTCCAGATTGCACATTCAAGATTTGTTATGCACAGAAGAACTTGTGCATTTTTATCACAATGAAAATTTAAAATTACTTGCTTTGTTTTAGGGTTCACAATTTCAAGGTTTTAGGGTTTAAGGTTTAGAGTTTTTGGTTAAAGTGTTAGGGTATGATTAGGGTTAGGGTTAGGGTTTAAGGTTTAGTGTTTAACACTAACATTCTACATATAATCCACAATCGTTGTCAGAAAATAACAAAACAAGCAACAAACTGACATATGCATGTATATTTCTTTCTCCATCCAACCAGTGCAATAAATCCAAGGGTGGGAGTTGGATGCTAGCGGATAAGTTTAAGACCCTGAAAGTACAACAATTATCCATTGATGACTGAATTGAAAGAAAAATAACTTACAGAGTCACGTAAATCAACTTCTCGAAGGTAAGCCCTTTGAAGATTTGCACCCTGCAAATTTGCACTATTCAACTTGGCACCCTGAAACATAAACAAAGAATCAATATTCTGTGTGATTAGAATACGCACATCTTACCCCCAACAGATGTAATTACAATTCACTAAGCTTTTTAAACAAGTGATTCTTTAAAAAAAATGATTCATTTCTTGTTACTGTGGATTTAATATTTCCCATTAAAGTGCAAAAACCATGGTCGAAAGAAGGTTGCACAATTTGATGCTACAGAAGGCTTTTTATGGTAATATATTGTGAAAATATGATAAATCAGCCACAGACAAAAATTAGTACCCATTCCTATAGCAGTTACAAAAAATCTTGGTTGGCCTTGGTTGTCTGAACTGGAAATAAATGCCAGTTACACAAAAGGAACCAGAAGATTGTTCAACAGGGCATTTATCTTTGGCAAATGGCAAATAACTAACCAACAATAATAATCAAAACCCAATATAACCCAAACTATACAAGAATAAACATATATTTACTGGTCATATTTTCAATTAAAGCAAAATAACAGTGCTGAGGTTCAGTGGTTCTTTTATAGTAATATAATTCAATTCCAATCGAAGTCCTAGAGTGGTTGGAGCTTTCGATCCTAACTTCCAACTTTCATCGGAAGGACCTCTTAACTACATGTCTCCAATTAGAGCCTCTTGGACCAACCCTATAGTAGTGCTTGATAAGGTTCGTCGTATTGGGACGTACCGCTTTGTAACATACAAACTTCTAAACAAAGATGTTGGATGTAATGCTTATGTCTGTCCGTTGTCTTTTGGCATGTTCATGCCTTGTACAGCAGGTAGAGGGGCGGCCGAAGGCTAAATAGTCCCATGTTAGTTGAGTTAGTGGCCTCTTTAGGCTTGTAAATAAAGGTTGTGTCATGTGGACACGTGCGAGAGCTTTTCGGTCTGTAATGGACCATTCTACCCTTTGTTGTGCAACTATTCAGAGCTTGTAAAGTCTGTTTGTAATTTGCATTGTCTATGAAGTGTTTTTCGGACATGTTTGCTTGTGGATCCCGATTGAGGCGTTCTCTTTAACCCGTTCTCTCTTTTGTTGGTCCTAAGGGACAATGGGAGGCTTCGGGGAGGCTGACCTTTGCGGACGGACGCGGGAGGGTGCCGCACGCCTTAGGCAAAACCAGCTAAGGTCGTGACATTATGGTATCAGAGCAGGACAAGCACTCATAGAAACACTTGACATGTAAATGTGGGGGACCTAGCGGGGCTGCGTTGAGGGCAGTCAGCAACGCGCGACCGTTTAAGGGAAAACGGGCATGGAGATGTAGGGAAAAGAGTCGCTCAGAGGAGCGGGCATCTAACATTGGCATTCTGAGGAATGGCCAACCCTTCGCGCAAGAGGCACCACGAGAACAGGCAAGCTTGGAAGAATGCGGAGCGCACAAAGGTTGGGATGGCTGAGTTTGAGCTACAGCTCAACGTTGACAACTATACTTGATAGTGCTCTAGGCAAGCGAGGCGCTTGGCAAGAATGAGACCATCCAAGGTGGAATGAGTTGTTCAACGACCAAAAGAGTTATGCAAAGCTCACAGAGGTGAGGGGAATTGCTAACTCGAAGAATTTGGTACTCATGCATGGGCTTGTATGCGGACGATGGAATGTTCGTGGCCATCCCAAGGCGACCGAGACTCGGCGCCATGGAGCATTGAAACTTTCTCTTCGGCATGCAAAGGATACGTCCGGAGGAGGCTGAAGTGTGCAACGAGTTTAGCATGTTGCTAGGCCTTGAGGGGTGCGGTGGTGGCTGTATTGACGTGGAGGCGCAATCTAGCAAGTGCGTTTGCAAGAGGCAGAACAATGCACATTTTGTTCAGTAGATCGGAGTAGTCCAAGGGGATGGTGGTCTCCGAAATGAAGAGAGATGTTGCTCCAACGGGGTAGTTATCCAGGAGGGATAAGTCCCGGCTCTCCAGAGGGAGAATCATGTGAGACGGACCTCACATGTTGAGGAGGAGTACCTCAACAAACAACAACTCCACGAAGCTCGGTGGACTGAGCAGGCGGCGAGGAGTTGTCGCATGATCTCGTCGAGAGAATGCATTGGTGGATGCATTGCGAGATCAAGTGGGGAGCGACCTAAAGGAACTTATGAAGGTACACTTGGAGTCGATGTGGAGATCGGACTCAAGGGAGGGCAGACCCGTGGAATGGTGGGCGTGAGGGCCACCATCGACTCAATGCAAAAACGAGGAGCGGAACAACTTGGGTGTAACTTGGCGAAGTACCCAAGCCGCATGAAGGGAGCCAGCATAGAAGTTGGAACATGGAGCAGAGGCACAGTACTTTCCTTAGACAGAGGTCAAGGACATGAACTCTTGCAGAGGCAAGAGTAGGATCATGTTGTTCCATGGGTCCTTCTTTCTGACGGAGCGGACTCATCTTGCATGGTGCCAAAGACGAAGGGAGCTTCGCGGCACATGCACCTTAACTCGGAGAAGCATTTGATGGAGGAACTAAGGCGACTCAATTGCGGAGGCGAAGTTGGGTTCAGAAGGGCCTTAGCACGGGGCAAGAGGACGCAGAGGCGGGTACTTTTGAAGAATATGCCACAGTGTTGCCATTTGAGTTGCTATGAAGGAAGCCGTGCGCAGCGGAGATGGTGCTGGTAGGGGCAGAGGCCCAGGATCCAGACAATGGTGCACAGATTACAGTGAAGTCGGTGGACTTCGAGAGCTACTAGGCGACGGACTGTCCTAGAGCGGTGCTTCATCTAGGTGTGACCCAGGAGTGGGTGGATGAAGATCGATTGCCAGAGGAGTGAACAAAATCGAAGGTGGAAGGGACCCTACGATGGATTGGCAGAGGCCACACATGGAGGGTTCACAATTCGAGTTTATTCCACAAGGATCAGAATGCAATGGAGATGTCACCAGGCGGCGACATGGTGCAGCGGATCGTGGTGGAACAGTTCGTGGCAATGCGATACACACAATCCGTCCCGTGAGGGATGAGATCATATGGAGGTATGATCGGGAGCTACTGGGAGCTCCGCTTTGGTGAACAACACGACAGCAGGAAGGGCTATGGATTCAAGGAGTTAAGGCCATGGTACCGCAGAGGCGGGTCTTCCGGGCGTGCACCGAATTTTGCATCGGATGAAAACCTTGGTCATCAGCATATGGGGGCTGGGTTCCACCAAGGGAAAAGTTCGAATGCAAGTACCAGTGAGTTCCATGGGAGGGACTTGATCATGCAGAGGTATGATCGAAGCAACTGGAGAGTTGGACTGCTCCAAAGCTCATATTCGCTTAAGGGAGCCCGACAAGTCAGAGGACAAGGTCGAGTAAGCGAACGTTGCTACCAAGGAAGCTAAGGAGAACAGAATCGGTGCAAACTCTACAACGTGATGGCAGAGGCCATGCATGGGAGTTGCAGTCTGTCTTTCCATCGACCAAACGGACTGCTTGGAGAACACAGAGGTGTTGAAGCAGGGGGTCGAAAGGGGCGAGGAAGCGACGACGAGTCCAGAGGGACTTAGCTACCCAAAATCAAGCATCAGTTAGAATGGAGGTGGACTCAAAGGAGTGCCACGGAGACATCTCTACTGATTGTGAAGAAAAGGGATACAGAGGCGAGGCGACGGATAGTAGGGCCATGGGCATGGCAGCGCCATGGTACCGCAGAGGCGGGACTTCCGTGCAAGTCATTGATCCCTTGCTCTCATGGAGGGAGAGCGCTTGGTCGTGAAAGGGGCCGAGGAGGTGGAGCATGCAGAGGCAATCTCCAAGTACCGAGACAAGGCTGAAGGGCAGAGGCCAAGAAACTTCGTAAGACCGGTGTCAACAAGTTTCTCCTCAAGATAGCCGTAAGTGAAGGACTTCGGGTCATGCAAGAGTGCACGACCAAGGAACGAAGCAGGCAGTACGCGGTGTTGTACCTTTGCTACTCAGTGGAGTAGGCGGCAGGGTTGATGGAGAAGACGGTACAATCCCAGAGGCGACCTCATCTATCAGAGAATTACTCTAAGTTGGGGTGAAAACTTCCCGCATTCCAGAAGTTCGATGGCATTGAGAAGGTGAATCACAGTAGCTAACTCAACGCAAGGAGTGCAAACACTTCAAGTGCTTCAGAAGTGTGAGCAAAGAGCAGGCGAAGGCCAGTAACCAGCTCGATGTATGAAGTACAACCTCGAGGAGGCGGGCGAAGTCAAGTAACTTTTGCCTTCTCAACTCTTAAGAGAATGGGCGAAACTGAGTACCCCAATTTTCTTATCTATCCAGCAGAGGAGCGCTGCACAAGTTCAAAGACCCTTCGAAGATAATGGAAGACAATAGTTGTCAAATCCTCACCAACGGTGATCAGTGCTACTGAGAGTAGATTGTCCGCCTCATTTCCCAACGAAATGCCAATCGAAAGCGGAAGTGATGCGAACCTACTTGGATGTGACAACTAACTGAAAGAAGAGTCAATGAGCAGATTTTGTGGAGGAAGGACCCAAAACATCAGAAGTTTGCGAGGCGATGCTCGTTAAAGCTCCAACAAGCATCCACCCAGTTCAAGCAGCATGTGGAAATTTTGAGAGACTGACGCAGTAAGGATGGTCTTTTCCTTCATTTGGTGGATCTGCAGGAATCAACGAGGATCAATACAACTCAGCCAACCCCACACCAGAGTCAGAGTCATTGGCGAGTTGAAGCAGCATGGCGGATCAAAGGTTCGACTACTCAGAAATAGCAGCGGAGAGCAGCTAGGAGCCAGGAGGCGCATTGCAGCTGGAGCAGAAGATTGAAGACTCAGCAAAGGCGAAGAGTTGCAGTGTTCACAAAGGCTTCGACGAGGATGTCGAAGGGATAAGTGGGGGAGAATGTAACGGACAAACTTCTAAACAAAGATGTTGGATGTAATGCTTATGTCTGTCCGTTGTCTTTTGGCATGTTCATGCCTTGTACAGCAGGTAGAGGGGCGGCCGAAGGCTAAATAGTCTCATGTTAGTTGGGTTGATGACCTCTTTAGGCTTGTAAATAAAGGTTGTGTCATGTGGACACGTGCGAGAGCTTTTCGGTCTGTAATGGACCATTCTACCCTTTGTTGTGCAACTATTCAGAGCTTGTAAAGTCTGTTTGTAATTTGCATTGTCTATGAAGTGTTTTTCGGACATGTTTGCTTGTGGATCCCGATTGAGGCGTTCTCTTTAACTCGTTCTCTCTTTTGTTGGTCCTAAGGGACAATGGGAGGCTTCGGGGAGGCTGACCTTTGCGGACGGACGCGGGAGGGTGCCGCACGCCTTAGGCAAAACCAGCTAAGGTCGTGACAGCTTGGTACAGGCAGTACATCAGTACACCTCATTGGACCGTGTGTCAGTATATTCGGTATGGCTCGGTATGTATCATACTAACAACTGGTCGGTACATCGATATGTACCGGTAATACGAACCATGGTGCTTGATGTGTAACTTGGTAATATGCTAAAAAAGGATCTTTAAAGTCAACTCTGTTAAAATTTAGCAAAGCTCATTAATTGTGTTTGTATCTACATAACCAGACAGAGAAAGTATCAACCCAGGTTCCATGTATTTTCATCTAGCTGTTCCACACTAAAAACAAAATGAACTCTGTAGTCTGTACAGCCATCAACTAAAATCATAGTACTAGTCACATATGGATATCAAGAATTAAGAACCATCATAACTTGCATATATTATTAAACCACAAACTTCCATAATTCCATAGAATTGGTAACACAAGCTTTTTACCTTTAGATTGGCACCTTCCAAATTAGCTCCTTTAAGGTTGGCACCAGTCAGCTTCGCACTCTGAGAATATCAATAATTTGCACATGCAAGTTGATATATTATTACACATGGGGGTTAACATTGATTAAAGAAATAGCAAATAATTTACAAGCATGACTATAGATGATGAAGGGTTAATTAATAATTTACAAGCATGACTATAGTTTGAATCCCACAGAGACACAATTCCATGTGAATCACTTCTCAGATTTTCCCCTAACTTCCTGCTTTCCATCAACTCTCACCTCATGCTGTACCACCAGACTACTAATGTAGAACATGCCATCGAACATGCGTCCACAATGAACACTAAACTTCTTCACATGTTGTGTCCATCCAGACTCTGATTGCAATTCACTCCAAGACAGTCTAAAACATATGGAACTGCCAAAGATTATTACTCTTGCTTTCTCATCATAGTTATAATAGCTAGTTCAAAGAGTAGCCCCCACTAATTGTCAGCAAAGTTTTTGTTCCATGTTTAACTCACTAGCGGAGGTGAAAGTTTATAGTGTTATGATCTCATATTCTTAAGCTTACAGAGATAGCAAAAAAGCTCATGTTTAAAATTGATTTATGTAGTCATATTCTTCGAAACAGAGTGGTATAAATGGTTATTCAAGCACAAGTTAAACTGAAAAACTGTAGTCATACTAAAAAATAATACATCTTGTAAGTTGAACATTTATTCCAAAATAAAAATAATTAATAAAAAAGCAGGAGAGAAACACAAGAGTCATCCTCTTTATCAGAGGTTAGAATCATAGAAAATTCAGTTGGAAAGCTTTGTTTCCACAAAAATGAATCATGTGAGTTAGTGGCATGCTTGGCCCAGCACAATCATGTAAGTTGAATATTTTGACAGAATATTTCATTTCTGTTTTTTCTCATCGAATCCTAAAAAAGAAATAGATTTCACTGATCCAAATAAATTCTATGATAATCTTTATACATTTTTTACAAATATGGCTGAAAATTTATTGCAGATGTTAAGCTGATATCTGATAGCATAATCAAGAATTATATTGTGGTAATATTGTCTATTTTTTGAAAGTAATATGGTTGTCTCCTCAAAGAAGCCAAGTGTCATGGTTCGATGGGATAACTCAGCCGTTAATTTGATAGACCTAGAACCATCTGGCCTAAAATACTTGCACATAAACTAATGGTAATACATCCATTCTGATCCTGTAAACAAACTTAATTGTCCTTCCACATCGGATGTGGGATAAACTGAGGTGTCACACAAAGAGACATGATAGCAAGGTGGGGTTTGGAATCAATAATGAGGTTAAGAACATTAAAAAAATTACAACCAAGTTATATGCCAAGGAAGATTTGCAAAACAATTATCACTTGAGGTCACTTGAAAAATGTACTCTCCACAAAAATGACCAAGAACTTGAAGGTAGAAGTCAAAGGCAGGTCCTATCCTTTCAAAATCAGAGTGAAAAAGGTCATAATGAATTAACAGCGTGTGGTCAGTTTCTTCACCAGAAAAACCTAAAACAACATTGCTGATATATACATAATGTTTTCAACCCTAGGCTTCATTTGCTTGAATCAATAAGTCCAGAAGTCAGAGATTAAAAGATGCATTGATTATGATACTTCAACCAGTATTGAAAAGATGGGCTGTTCAGTGACTAAATTCGATCATTGATCAAGAAGTTGTCCCTGACTCGATGACCTTGCTAGATATCAAATAGGCATGGCCACACACAAAATGAGGAGCAATATGAGATGAAGTAAACAAAATGAGTCCATATACAAAGGATTTAAAAATATTGGGTGTACCATCCAGTACGGTCTGGTATTTACCCATTTGATAGGGGACAGACGAGCCGACCAGGTGAGTTCATCCAGTTCGATTCGAAATGAGGGTACCAAATGGTACACTGTATTTCATGTGTACCAGAGACATACTAACCAGTTTGTTAATCTTTTAAGTTTTTAATTTTTAAAATAGTTTTGCTATAAACAGCTGTGAACTACTATTGGCAGCAATCAACAACTGTTAACAGCCTGCTTTTACAGAGCTTGCCTCCTCTTGAAAATGTTTATATTTGTAAACACCACAGCTGTTTACAAAATGCTTTTATTGAGATCTTTGGCACACATACCTCTCCGCCGGATAGCTTTTCCAGTGCCTTCGTTATGAAACGTGAACATTCTGGTTTTCCAAACTGTGGATCATTACATCCATATTAAGACTGATTGGTCCTTGTAGAGCTATCCTCTTCTTCTGTCATAGCTGCAACCTTCACTGCTGTCACTGCCTCCGCCACCATCTTCACCACACCCTCCTCCTCCTCCCCACCTTTTCTCTCCCTCTCTCTGTGGCCTGGATGTAATTGATCCAAACTGAGTTGAACCAATCCGACCACAAACCAGTATCAAACCCAGACTGAATTTTTAAACCATGCCAAGTCCAATGACAGCCTAAAATTTATCAGTACTATGACTTGGGTTTTTTATGGTGGACTCATACCTACATTTATCAAGATGATCTTGGAATGATAGATAGCATTCAGATATCATTTACAAATTGATTATCTATATTGCCCTTCAAGGAGGAAAAATTACGAAACTCTATGCACTATTAAGATTGTCATATCGTTAGTGGATGTGGATGACATCTTTTTTCAAAAAAATTCTTGATTTAGCAGAAATTAATCTCATTATTTGTTTGTTAGGGATGTCCTTAGTCTCTGAAAACATTAATTATAACATAAACTAATATATTCCAGTCTTTGAGTTACCTACCACCAAAAATAACACCAGATATACTAATTTATTAAAATCCAGAAAATAGCATGGGCTCATAACAATATGTTGGTTAAGGTACAGAGATGAAACAACCTGTAAATGAGCCGAACGGAGGTCAGCTTCATAGAGACTACATCCAGTTAAGCATGCATCTGTATAATCATAAAATTCCAAACATAAATATTGCAGTTAATAAGATTTTGTCTCTTTTTCCCTTTCTGCCTCTAAATGTCATTTTTTTCTGCAATGGTACATGCTCCAATTATAAAAAAATTTAAACCTATGACTCATTCAATCTAGGAGTTAAATTACAACATGCACAGTTCAGCATAACAGAAAAAAGAGGGTTAATTACATATTAAACCCTGTAGTTAATCACCTTTAATATCTTGATCCCTATACTTTAAAAAGTTACATTGGCATCTTTATAATTACAAAAGTGAAACATATAGGTCAATTTATCCTAACAACGTTAGTTTTATCAGCGAAAATACAAAAATAAATAGTAAAAAGGTAAATTTAACATTCCAATGATGGCAGACGATGGTGCCGCTGGCGTAGCCATCGCCGTCCGCCTCCTCTTCCCCACTATCGCCCAACACGTCGCCTCCCCCTCGCGCTCACCTCTCCCGCTATCGTCGTCGGTCAGAGCCCTCACGACCAATGACAACAGCGGGTGGGGTGAGCACAAGAGGAAGAGGAGGCGGCGACCAGAGCCCTCACGACCACCTCCACCCTATCCACATCCCTAAGGGGTGAGCGCGAGGGGAAGAGGAGGTGGACGGGGCAGAAGTGGCCATGAGGGCTTTGGCCGCAACCTTCTCTCCCCCTCGCATTCACCCCTCTTGCCATCGCCACTATCGTCGTCAACCATGAGGGCTCTGGTCGACAGCGACAACGAGAGGGGTGAGCGCGAGGGGAAGAGGAGGTGAACATGGCGGAGGCAACCGTGAGGGCTTTGGTCGCCGCCTCCTCTCCCCCTCACGCTCACCCCTCCCGTCGTTGCCACGATCGTCGTCAACCGTAAGGGCTCTGGCCGATGGCGTCAGCAGGAGTGGTGAACGCGAGCGGGAGAGGCGACGTGCTAGGCGGCAGCGAGGGAGAGGAGGCGAAGGGTGGCGATTATATTGGCATCGACGTCAGCGACACCATCGTCCGCCACCATTGGCGTCGTCCCCCATCACCGAAATGTTAAATTTATCTTTTAATCCTTTATTTTTGTATTTTCATTAATAAAACTAAAGTCGTTAGAATAAATGGGCTTACATGTTTCACTTTCATAGCTACAGGGATATCAATATAACTTTTTAAACTATAGGGATCAGGATGCTAAAGGTGACTAACTACAGGGGAGTAATCTATAATTAGCCTAGAAAAGGACTTTTGATAGTTACTATCAAAAGTCTTCTAGAATAGTCCAAATGCTTCTATTATTTGCTCTTAATGATAAAATTTTCCTTCTCTAAGATAATTCAAAAACTAAGAATGAAGTGTTTAGCAACCATAAGATGATTACAGAAACTTCACAAAGTAATAGTGTTGTCGAAAGCATAAGCCCGCAGACCTATGAAGTTAAAGAAAATAAAGGCTGTGTGAAACAATAACAAGCAAAACAAAAGTAATGACCATTTTGACAAAGAGAAATTCCATGTATAACATAATTAAAAGAAAGAAAGCAGTAGCTACCTTGCAGATTTGCACTTTGAAGATTAGCTCTATCTAATAAAGCTCCATGAAGATTTGCCCCAATAAGCTCACACCTGTGGTGGGTAAGACAAATAAGAGCAGGAGATGTTTAGCTACTATATAAGCCCCTGCGTTCTCCTAGTAATAATTAGATTTCACTAAGACGATAGAAGTCCTAACACAACTTAAAACCCCAAGCACTCACATTAACCTCCACACAAGTATAAAAAAAATGACAGGTGTACATTACTACCTCTAATGTTACTCTATAAACACAAGTGAAGAAAAAATATGACATGTTCCTTCAATAAACAAACAAGAATAGTTTTCAGGAGATGTCAAGCAATGATGAACTTTATCTGCAAAATGGTTAACAAAATATTATGGCATATATAATCAAGATACTGACACACCAAGAGAATTGTTCAGGTGTCATTGTTTTATCTTTCATGCTTGGTAGATTTGTAGATTTGAAGAAGCATTGGCCTCAAATGTAGTAAACCAAGCAACAAAATTTACACATCAAATGTAGAATTTTTTTTGGAAAAAATAAACCAGAGATTTAAAACAAACAAAAATATTTGAATTTTGTTAACAAATCTTACTCACGCAAAATTGCATCTTGAAAGATTGAATCTTCCGCTTCTGCATCCTGTCACAGAAAAAATGATCCGTAAATCTAGTAGCATGTGCTACAGGAAAGCAGATGACAGTATTTGGTTAGGAACAAACTAAAATTCACGAGCATGCAAATGGATCAACTAGAAATATCAGGAATTATATGTCCTCCAATATGCAAAGACTAAGAGACAAGTAAATCTTGTGGTTTGTACAACTATTAGACAAGAAAATGTAATTAAATGATAGATGATAAACCTACATAAAAAGCTAAAAGATAAAGCATTGTTCAAGTCCTACCCCAAACTTAGCTTTTTGGAGATTAGCTCTTGAAAAATTGGTTTTCCGGATACAGGAATAACTGAAATCAACAAATGATAGATCCTGCAATGTAAAAAAGGGACAGATTACAATTCACTTACATGATAATTATTCATAAAAAATAACCAACTCAATTAAAACATGGCCAAAGAAACCATTCTTGGTTTCCCAATTAGCTCATTGTTAATGATCCATGAGAACTACAAAGATGATTGAATTATAAACATTGAAAAAACAAATCAGACAGCTAGCTGAAAAAGGATTCCTTTAATATACTGATCTATAATGTCAAGTATGCAGCTAAAGATATCAAGAAAGTACAAGGTTTTTTCTATATGTTTTTTTTTTTTTTTGAGAAAAAGAAACTCGATAGCCTTGGTTTGATCAGGAAAATATTGACTAATTCAGATTTATGGGCAGGAAGATAAGAACACCTTCATGTAACTAAAAGTAGCATTTTTGCTGATGGCTTAACATCTTTAATCAATGTTCCGACTTTCAGCTTGTGTTTATCAGTGCATCTAAAACATAAAATTGAATAGCCAAGCTTTATCAGTGCATCTAAAAGATATAATCAACCTCAATTTCATATCTTAAATCCAAAAATGTGCAAACATCAAAAGAACTTCTTTATCAGATGGCTATGAATTGGATAAATGCATAACAATTCCAAATCATATACATATACAAGATCCAAAATGTGGCAACAAACAACAATGAGCACACAGGTCCATATTGATATCTTACAAGTTTAGAAAGATCAAGGCCAGAAAGATTCACGCCTCGAAACCTAACTCTGTCAGATTGAATGCATTTGATGATCTCCGTTCGTGATAATTCAGCCACTGAGCCATCATTGTCTTTTCTTTTGTTCAAACTTGTGTTTATGTTGTCAACCAATCCCTGCAAATATTCATGACGACAAATATTATTATACTAGAACATAACAAAGGATTTGGAAATGTTAGAATCAAAAAGAAGACAGGCGACAATGGCTATGAGGAACAGTACATGTTTGCAAATGGAATTTTATCTGTGAAGATTCTGGATATTACATGATGTTAAAACTCAATCGGCCAAAGTTGTAGTGGATTAGTTATAGTACAAACTACAAACTATAACGCAAATATTTCTGGTCTCACAACTAAAAGCATCAAAGTGTTTTAACAATGAGCACAAAACAGTAACTTCAACTTAGACATCGTGCAATTATCTTCATTTTATGTGCTCACATGGACTTGCAGCGATTTAGATTTCTAAAAAATTCATATGAGAATCTGTCTCTTTCTAAGTCCAGATTCTAAGCCATGTTTCATAGAGTCACATCAAATTTCTTTAAGTACAGTAAGAGGTAGGACTATCTGCATTATGGCTTCTATGCTTAAAGAGATTTCCATTTTCTGACATACCAAAAGGACACCACCAATAACTACCAGTCATACAGAAGTGACTTGCAAAAGTTGATGAAAGGGCCTCTCTGGGCTTATAAATTCAATTGAGAGTTAATCTCTGAGATATATGAGGTTGCAAATCTGTCAGACCAAACTTGAAGGTTGGTCCGTTTAACATTAATGACACTTTCAGTTACAGTAGTTTCTCCTTGTAGTAAAAACCATGACACTAGAAGGTTATTCCAATGAAACGAGCATTGCACCTAAAAAAAGTAGAAAGAAGTCTTAATGACATTTCAGCATTACTTGAAAGCAGAATAGACAAAGAATCCCACAAGAAAAGAAATTCAGTCTAGAGAAAGATTTCTGTCTGATCAGTTTTTCATACGGGCCCAACATTTCCATATTTTCAAATGCCACAAGCATTCAAGCAAATTACGCAATCTGATGCATTATTCATGATGTCAAGAATGATCAGACAACGTATTAATGGGCATACTGTCATCAGAAAAACCAACTAGCACCATGCAATCTTGATTATACTCATATACGGAATGGTATCAAATGCAGTTGATGCAACTGGTAAATTTTCTAAAATGTAAACCATTGTTTTTTTCAGACCTAGAACGTTAAACTACTAAATAAGCATCAGAGGCAACCAATAAGGGCAACATGATTTACAAGTAACTGATAGTATTCTGCCTCTCGCAACAGTTCTTGATACTCAGAATCTTGGAGTGTTGGAATGATCCCATCCCTTAACCAATTGAGGATATGTCTGAAGTGTTTACCATCTCTATCAATAAATATCATTCCCTACAAAAACACAATGCAGAACAAGAATAAAGGACCAATACAGATAAGCAACATTTTTTAATATTTGGTAATACCAATAATTATAAGAGAAATATATATCTTCTCAAAGGTATTATCTAAACATAACTTCTGATATTGCTGACATGATCTAAGCATTACAAGCCATTGAATACCTCCACCAGCATCAATGAAAGAAATATACATAACAGAAAAAACAAAGATATTTATGCTGTAGAATATTCACTTAGGCAAAGGACACCAAGAAGAAAGAACAACAACAAAGATGCTTATTTTAATACTTCGATTATCAAAGAGATAAAAAGGTTAAGAAAAAGGTATCCCACAAAAAGAAGTATAAAAAATTAATAAACTGGACAGAAAAGATAGCACTAAAAATTGGAAGATTTCAATGTTCTTTAGTAAGAAAAAATGTGTTTGTTCATTAACCGGATAAGAAAAGAAGCATTTAAAACAAGTTCTTTTTCCAGTGGATAGCTCATAGCTTGCTTGCTATGATTTGTGGGTTTTTTGGGTTACTAAAACAAGCATTTAGTAAGAAATATTTCTGGGTTTTTTGGGTTATTTTACACGTTTCTTAGAGGTACTTCTTTTGCTTATCTTCTGGTGAAATAGATTAATATCCACTTGTAGCAATCTTATTTCATCTTGCAATTCTACAATATCAGAGCTTTACAGATTACCGGTGTGACATAGAATGTTAGTAATACAAAGAACCAAACAAGCAACTAAATTATCTATGACTAACATATTAACAATACCGTTACATCATCTGTAGAAACAGTATGCCGCCCACTAAACATTGCTCCAAGCATGGACTCAGGCTCCCGTTGCGTAAGTGTATCAACTGTTGTTGCATATTTCTTCCCCCCTATAAACAATCCAAGAATGGTTTATGCTAAAGATTCAATTGCATATCAACTCAAAAGTTAATAAACTTAATAAACAAAAAGAAGTGCAGTGATTCAATTGTTCCCTTTCTCCTTTTTCCTTTGGGTTAAAAAGAACCGCAGAGAAACTATAATATATTCCTTACGTAGTAGAGCCCAGAATCACCTTCATGGCAGAGGATCAAAAACCCACTAGGAAAACCAGCATCAAAAGAAGATTAATAAGTTTGTTTCCCTCTCTACAGATGTGAGTAATGGGACTTATGAATGCGTGGTTACACCCAGAGTCATACTTTTGCGTTGTCACAAAGAATCAGGAACTAGAACTATTGGCCTATTCGATAATCTGCATAGCCAAGATTCATCGAATCATACTCCGCCAATTTAAGCCCGTAATTTCAAGCCCCGCTTGTCTTTCCTCGAGCAATTCTTGACCTGATACAGAATCCCGCGTGAAACTCATCCGTAAACCTAATCTCATCTTAACGCCTCCACAGAAATCAAAGAGCCACGATTCAAGAAACGCTCAGCAAGAAGATATTAGGTTACTTCTTCAACAGCTGGTCAATCATTATCCAAAAAATCCGATAAAGTTAGGGAAAACCCCCAATCCGATCGCGGATTTCAGTAGCACGAGAAATGAATCGAAGAAATCGTTCCGAAATCGGAAGTGCAAGGAAAGAAATGGAGATCACTGACCTACATTGAGGAGGACCTGCGATGGAGGCCAGGGAACGCCGGACCCCATCATCGCCTGCCTCGAGCACCGCTCCGACACGAAATAACCCAAGGCGACCCAAGTCGCTATATAGTTTTCTCGCCCACGGTTTTCCAAGAAACCCTTGCTTTCTACTTTATAACAAGATTGCCCTTCACGGGGCCTTTATCTTTTTCCACCTGGTTGATTTAACCCAATTGTCTACCTTCTTGCGATCGGCCATTTGAGGGCAAGTGGACGGTTGAGATGACCTCGCCCGGGAAACACGGCCGGCGGTTCCATTCCCCGTATCAATTGCTCGATCGCCTCATAACCGCACACCCTGTTTTATATGGGCCCCACATTTTTAGTCCGAAAACACAGTCGGACAGGTAGACAAACATCCTGTTGGGGCCAAACAGCTGATTGGCGTCTGATTAGGTTACCGGAGTCTGTCGTGCGGGGCGATTGGAATTCCGCAGCGAGCAACGCGTGTGACGACCTCTTGCGTGGCGACTTGAGATGACGCCACGTCATCGAACATGGAGCGCTTAAATGCCCCTTGCCCCGTTCCTGAAATCCAAAGCGACTTCGTGGTGCTTCGTCGAGGGACGGAGTGGAGATGAGGAAGCCCCTGTCAACCATTGCCAATGATCTGCTTAATAGATGTGCAGAGTAATTCTCTCTTCCTTTAACCTTGTGTTAGTGATTGAGTACGTGCTGCTTTGTCTCTGGTATGTTGGGTTGCATTAGGATAAAAAATCACGACTTTTCCCATGGATGTCTGCCCAGATTTGCTCTTTTCGAACTCTCCAATTTGGATGTTAATGTTAGTGAGAATGGCGTTAATGTTTCTATTATATTATAAAGAATGGTGATGATGAAGCAGTTGATGTGATTTTTCTATACACAGTGGTGAGGAGAGGAGGAAGAACACTAAGAATTATCTTTTTGGTTCTTGTTCTTGTTCTGGAGTGAAATTTCACACAAAAATTCTTACTTGGAAATGAATGAGGTTAAAGATTGAGACGAGTCAATGATTTCTTCCCATCTTCTTTTTATATTTAACTTTGCTCTGGTAGATGAGTTAGTTTACGGGTCCTGTGACTTGACCATAGTCGCATCTGTGCACCGTCCGGTCTAACAGGGCATTTCATGAGCAAATGCTGGCTTCTGCTCTGGTGTTATCATCAAAATGCCAACTTCTGAAAACATGGAACACCAAGGACAAAAAAATTTGAATCCTAAGCTATCTTTTGTGACAAACTTTGAATTTTATATCCATTGTACGACACCACCACCAAACCAAGTCATGATAATCGAGTATTTATGATCGACTATATGAATCTTTTTCTGTCATTTAGTCAAGAGAAACACAACTATTATTATACTCTATTATCTAAGAGCAAAATGCATATCTTCATTTTTATCATCGAATGCTTTCTTTTGAGTCATTTTGAAGCACAAATTTGTACAAGTAAAATAAAAAAATTACTCCGGTCAGCCATAGATGAAGATCTGAAGGACACAAATTTAAATCTAAATCTGTCTAGAATAGCAAGTGCTATGCTCCTTGCTTGAAAGGCAAATGGTCATGGAGGGGGGAGAAATTACACAATTGTCTCTTGGTTCCAATACTAAAGAAAGCTAGTAAACATTCTTCATGGAACATTTTGGTCCATGTGTCTGTGAAAGCATTGTCAATTAGTATCTTGTTCTTAGTTGTAATTTTGTGTCTCTCTTTGGCTCAGTCTGTTCTTACAAAATGTGGCCATATTTCTAAAAGCAAGAATGTTGTCGTCTTTGGTTAATACAATGAGTTTGAACCTTTCAGGACATTGGACACTTCAGTTGATTCCCTGATTGAAGAGTTTGAGCAGGGATTGAAGCCTGCAGTAGATAACTACTCTAGGAGGTTAGTAGAGTTCTGCTGCTCAAAGGCAATAAAAAATATTTGTCCCAGGGTCGGGGAGAGGATCAGTGATGGATCGATCAGCCGATTTACTTATGATATGATGCTAGCATGGCAAAACCCCAGCACAACTGGTTCAGAACGTTCTTCGGTTTGGATCTCATTCCTCGCTAATTCCATTGTTCTGCATCCAGAGAGGTCCTTGTGTTTTACTAGTTTAGCAGGCTACACGATATCAGGATCTTTGTTTCTTAGTAACAATAGAAGAACCCTCATATGGCTCAATATCTTTCCATTTCCCTATTCTAGGAGAGACTTGCAAAGGAAAAGGAAGATAAAAGGATACCTCTTGAGGGAAATGTGGGGCAGATTGACGATGATATCCCCTTATTTTATTCAGATATCATGCCTCTCCTTGTAAGCAGCCTAACTAATGTTATGTATCGTCTGCCACTTATTTTTTAAGGTCTGGAGTGTCTTCAAAATTTTATTTGTTATCCAACAGGTTAATGAAGCGCCGAGTGTTGGAGAAGATGCATTTGTATGGTTTGCATGCTTAATTCCTTTGGTTGCTGATGTTGTCAATGCAAGGTTCACTTTTGAAACTCTTACAGCACCTACTGCCAGTCAGCTCCATTTTCCTGCTTACGATAGATTTCTCAAGGAAATAGACAAGTATGTAATTCATCTCATCTAGTCAATAATTGTTCTTATTTCTTACAAATAATACCTAGTTTCTGGACGCTTCTTTTTGCTCGTTTCCAACTGGGTTTAATTGCATCATGTGAGGCAACGCAATATGGATTCATCTGCTTTGTTGATTAGATTCATGAAGAAATACATCCATGGTCAAACAGAAATTAGCTAAAGGATTTGAGTAGACATGTTACATTTATTAATTAAAGCAAATGATATTAGCTTTGTGGCTCAGCTGATAGCAAGCTAGGTGTTGCGAGTCTGAAAGTTAGCTTCTTTAGATATTTTGCCGTTCTTCTTTTGAGCTAATTTCAGTAATAGCAGGGTTATGTTAGTTCTTATCATTATCATTCTGGGCCTAGTCAACAGCAGATGTTCACACAGTTGCAGATATAATCGGTACAGGTCGACATATGCATATATGATAGCCCAAAGAAAATTGCAGGGCCCGCTTAGCTTTCCTCTTGCTGCTGTTGCATAAAAACTAACTTTGAGCTAAGAGTTTTTGGTTTCATTTAAAGGTCTTCTGAGTTAGAATGGATATATTGTTGCATTTAAAGTAATATTAATGTGATCTGGGACTTTTTGGGTGGTTTAAGGTAAAAAAGATATGAACTTGATCTAGACCAATCAGTTACCAAATTTAGGTGGAAAATACAGAATTATAACTCTAGTCTAAGAACTCACTAAGGAAAAATATTCCTGCAGGATGACCTGCATTTATATTAATACGATAGCCAATAATAGATCATGTGCCTTGGTGGCCTGCGCCTGCAATGTGTATTGTCCCTTTTGAGCTAAAACTACTGAGATATCAATATGCTCATCTTTTTGCCTCTAGATCTGGCATGTTCACAATTTAATGATTTATTTTTAATTCAATCAGAGTATGTTGAAACCTTCCAGATAATATAGCCATGTTGTTATTATTACATATTAAGGTGTAAACTACATAGAACTATTAAAATGCTTAGTTTTTTTCTAATTGTTCAGGTGTATTGAGTACTTGCAGAAACAGGAAACACCAACTGGAGTTGATTTATCTGAGAATGAGTTCATTTTGCATGTAGAGGGCACTTCAAAAACACACAGAGTGGTGCGACACATAGGGGCAACGAGTTGGCCAGGTGATTTTTTGTAGCTTTCTATGTCGTTCTGATGTTTGCTGGCCTACCTGTATTATACAATTTTCACTGCCAAAAAAAAAAAAGAGCAGTCCTATTTATTCAGTTTCAAATACTATTTGATAGGTAGACTTACCCTTACCAATCAGGCCCTCTACTTTGAGGCATCTGGCATAGTGTCATATGAAACTGCCTTAAAAATTGATCTGTCAAGAGCTGATGCTGGTCATCAATTGAAAGAAACTTCAACAGGGCCATGGGGGGCTCCCTTGTTTGACAAAGCAATAGCATATGAGTCTTCTGAGTTGTAAGTGTTTTTTCTACGGTGATCTAGATTGTATACATCATCAGACAGTAGACCTTTATTATGTGCTCTCTGTCAGATTGAAATATTGGGTGAGAATTTTTTTCCATGACAATCTTGTGAAAAGAATACTTTTATGCTATAACTTTTCAGATCAGAGCCTTTGGTGCTAGAGTTTCCAGAGATGACTAGTTCCACTAGACGCGATCACTGGCTCACTCTGATAAAGGAAATCATCTTGCTTCACCAGTTTACATCAAAATTCAATATAGAACATCCGGTGCATGTATGGGAGATTCATGCAAGAACAATTCTCGGTGTCTTAAGGCTTCATGCGGCAAGAGAATTGCTGAGAATTTCACCACCTGCTCCTGCTAACTTCTTGATATTCTCATTGTATGAGGACCTTCCCAAGGGGGACTATGTATTGGCAGAATTAGCAAATGCCGTGAAGCAGGCAACTGGCTTAAGCCCATGCACTGCAACATCCATACTGAAGGGTTTAAACTTCTCCCAAAGTGTTTCCTTGTCGAATAGGAAAGACGCGTCCGAAGAAGAAACAAGCAGTCAACCAGACACTCTGAAATCTTTGGAGACAACTATTGATCAAGTGAGAGAAGAAGTCAAGGAGGTTAGTGTAGCAAAGGCTACTGTTGAAGAGATGAAAGAGGAAGGAATCAGTGACAGTCTTCTTATACTAGTTGTAAGCTGCTTCAAACACTGTGTGTGTGCATATTCTAGATGACCTACTCTGATTTTCACAGTTGGAAGTTTCTTCTTGAACTCAAGAGGTCTTTACGTTCCTTTGTTGACCATTCTGCAGGAGTTGGCGAGTTCGATAAAGAATGTGGTGCCTTGGTTACAAGTGGTTGTATCAAGAGAAAGACCAACAATCACACTCTTCATGATTGGATTGGTTTTGGTTGTCATATACAAGTAAAGATATGCTTCTCAGTGCCCTGAGTAACCTGCATTAGTTCTTATCTTCATGAAACTTGTTGTTGAGGTGCTGATGACATTTCACCCTATCCTACCTACACGGTAATCGTTTTTTCGTTCTGCCAACAGGGAGTGGGTTGGATTTGCAATTGCTGTGGTATTGATGTTGGTAGTCGGAACGATGTTATGGGCCAGAAGGAACAGAATCGGAGAAAGGCACAAAGAAATTGTTGTGAGCACATCCTCAGACAAAACAACCATGGAAAGCATTGTTGCGGCTCAGCATAGTCTGAAGAACTTGCATGAGATCGTCAAGACGACGAATATCGCCATACTGAGAATATGGTCGATACTAATTGGAAAGTCTCCAAAGGTACGCTTTCCAAACTATGATTCCATCATTATTTGCTTCCCACGCATTACGGCGATTGATGTGTCTAACAGCAAGCAAATGTGGTGATGTGGGCGATGATTGGAATTGCGGTTCTACTGATGGTAGTCCCATTCAAGTATATACTCATGTGGTTAGCGCTGTGCTTCTTTATAGCTAATTCGAAGATCGCAAAGTACATGTCCAGTGAACAGGGAAACAGGCGGCTGCGGGAATGGTGGGAGTCGATACCGATCATCCCAGTTCGAACCATAAGCAGCCCTCCATAAGAGAATGGTACGACTGGCATTATATGATAGATGAAGTTGATGTATTGATGTACATTTCACCACCGTGCATCTTTCTTTGACATCAGGATTTTGCTTCATCGTAGTTTATTCCATCAAATCTTTAAAAGCCTGTCTCAAATGCAGGAACAAACTGCTATCCGGCTGTGAGGTCGCTTTCTTTCCTGAAGATGGAAAGGCTCATCTTCTGCTTGGGTGTTTTCCATCTCAACAATTAGAACTTGTATCTTGTGATGATCTTTATGTAGGTTTTTGTGCCTGAGACTGCATGTAACTTTTTCATGGTGGTCTTTGACATCACTTAGCTACTCAAGTGTAAATCGTGGTACTCTTTTCATTTCAATTATCATCTTCTTGCTTTGTGGAAGGGAAGTGTAATGAGGTCGTAATCATGCCTCTTATTGAATCCAGATAGAGCAAAGAATGTCCTGCAACTTGTGACCTCTAACATATACATGCGAACGACAAGAAAAGAGGCTATGGTGGAATGACTCACAGGGTTCTCCTTTTATATTAGGTTTGCTCACTTTGATCCTGGATCTTGTTATAGACAGACAGAGATCTAAATTTCTATGATCTCTCAACGAAGAAGAACAAGTATTTGTCATTTGATGAGCTTTTATCTTCATTGCACTGTGTGTGAGGAAATTTCTTTCCACTGCTATACCAACACCTCTAGCATCAGATCCTGATGTGGAGGGTCAGCAGAGATAATTGTAGAATCCAAATCTAAGTTCGTCCCCACATGAGCAGTGATGAGAACAAAACACAAATAAAGCATGCATTCAAGAAAAGCTTCGAAGAACTACTTGTTGCAAGAATTTGAGTCTATAACAAATAATAGGTTAAAAAAAGAAGATGAAATCGAGTAGGTTTCTGCTTCAGTTACCCTAAAGAAGAGGGTATGACATGCATGAATGATTCTATGATGGCTTCTAAGTTTAAGGATCGAGATGATGCACAGAAAGAAAAAGGAGATCATCATATAGGATTGTTCTATTCAGTGTCGACTTGAACTCATCGACTCTTCCAAGTCCAGCATGCTCTTGTCGGCTTCGATCCAAACCCGATGTTCGATCCTATCGTCCCACATGGTGCGGAGTTTCTTCCGCATGTTCAATGGACGATTGGGATAGTATTTCTCCGTCTTCATGGAGAAGTGCTGCAAGTATTTGTCTGATCTCGTCAAGGTTATGGGGAAATAGACCTTGTTCATCACCTGCCCCTCCGTCGATCTCACCATGTCCGCCATCCATCGACCCACGTAAATAGTCCGATCCTCCAAGCTCCTGACCTCCTCCTTCAGAGTCAACGAGGAATCCACCCTGTGAACACAAACCCTAGTGCAGCAACCCCCGATGAACACCACATGCAGCTCCCCCTCAAACTCCGTCAGGTAGGTCTCACAATCCGCGTAAGTGAAATCTCTGATCACTTCAGCTTCTCGCAATGTGCTTTCCCTCGAGTCGAAGACGCAGACCCTGAGGTCGTACCCTTGGCAATAGAAGAGATGGCCGCAGGCAAAGAGCTCGTAGATTCTGGTGAAGACGAATGTCTCGGCGAAGATGCGGACCGTCCATCGATCATCGCCGGGGCGCCATGTCAAGACCTCTGTGCGACCGAGCAAGCAGTTGAGGATGACGGCGACGCAGTCCGGTGCGGTCGGTGCGGCGGAGAAAGCGGCGGTGCAGTTCTGAGGGTACAGGACGCGGTTGGTCGGGGGAAGGTGTATGCAGGTCCTCGTTGAGGGGCGGAAGAAGAAGAGCGAGAGATCGGTCTGCCGCAGCAGAAGCCAACCAGCTTTGGAG
This sequence comes from Musa acuminata AAA Group, assembly GCF_036884655.1. Lineage (NCBI taxonomy): Eukaryota > Viridiplantae > Streptophyta > Magnoliopsida > Zingiberales > Musaceae > Musa > Musa acuminata. The sequence goes on from NC_088351.1 coordinate 39,293,817, forward strand.
GAGAGGACATCGACTCCCGCAAGTTCCGGGAAATCTACGTGGATAACCGCGTTGCGTGAAGGGTCGATGATCCTGCACTCGCCGTTCTCCGGCAACATGAAGAGTCGCATGGAGCGGGCGCCGGGGCGTGGCGGCGGCGGACACTGCCGCCAACTCCTGCAGACGGCGGTGCAGCGGACGTAATCCTTGTGGGAGAGGCGGGAGACAATTTCGCCGAGAACGTCCATGTTCGGGTCGCTCCATAATCGTCCGGCGCCCTCGCCAGTCGGAGATGTTTTGGGCCATGATCTGCAGAGAATAATACTCCACGATAAAGATGACAAGCGAAGGATCGAAACAAGTACAATGATAACAAGTGAATATTACGATCTTTTATTGCTGATCCTCTTCTTCTTCTTCGACTTTGTACGTGACGGTCTACTCGTCATGCTCGCCCAACGTGAAGGTCAAAACATCCAACAGCATAAAATATAGCGGAGAAGCTTACAATTTATGGAAAGATTTTAGCGTATATATTATTTCTTTCCTAATCTATCTGCAAACTATAAAATCCTTTCTCGTTATCTATTTAAGACTCGAATGTGATTATTTATTATATAATATGAGAGTAAAGAATTTACGAAAATTTATTAAGAGAATTTCTTGTCAGCAAATTCATCTATTAAAATTTCTTAATACAAATGTATTGACTGACGATATTAATCAAAATCTAATTAGAATCTTAATATATGTTGATCGGAGATATGACCCTCCCGTGAAATAGGTGGACTTCCCATGTCATGCCTATCGCTCTTGCACAGTCACAGAGATCGGACGAGATGCACGCGTGATAGCTCCACATCGTTCCCACAGGAGAACACAGGAAGGTGCCAAAAGCCGCCCAGCTCATCATGTCTTGTTCGACGTGACCACGGCAGGTCCGGAATCTGCAATAGTAGCTGGAGAAGTAGCAGCTTCCTCCTCTCTTTCAATCTCAGGTCAACATATGCTTAATCTTTTAGGGGAAAGCCATGTTAGCACTGTTGTTGGGAAAGGTGGGACGTCGAGGAGAAGCAAAGTCCTGAGATGACGATGATGATGGCTGTGTAGGTCCCCATGAACCGATGCTTCGTGCTTTGATTTCTGCTGGGGAAGAAGATGATGGCAGCTTTCCTCGGTTTCATCGTATCATCATTCCAAGCTTCAAATTTTTCTAAATGCATGTGGATTTACTTCATCTTTATGACGATCTAAACTCAAAAATCAAAGTCTATTTTGAGGCTAAAATATCTAGAGTCGATGAATGTCTTTTATTCCTATTTACGGGAGATTCTTCTACTTTAAGATTATATTGTTTTATTTAATTAAATAAAATATATTATAGATATTATTGGATTTTATTGACCAATAGAAAAGAAAGATTCCTTATGAGATAATCTTGATGGGAGAAACTCTCTTAATAACTTATCATAGACCCTCTGTTCTCTTCTATAAATAGACAGGACCTTTAAGAGCTAAGAGCATCATCTATATGTATCTATGTACATCAGAGTACATCTAAGTAGCATCTCAATAATTAAGAGATTAAAGTTTTTCTCTCAATCTCCCTCTCCTCTAATCCCCTAATCCATCAATCTAGGTGGTACACTCTAAATTGTTAGATCCAATTTATTTGATTTCAATATTGACATAAATTTTTTTTCGCATTACAGATAGTATAATTATAGATTTTATGCTAACACTTTCATCATGCATTAGTTGGACTCAACCCATCAAACAATATTAGAGAATGTGCAGAACGTGCCCATTGCATACTCTCCGTGGTCTTCAACACTCAGTCAACCGAGTTATACTCACGACAAAATATTGGTCTATTTTGTTGCATATATATATATTATTCTTCCAAAGAAAAATCTTTGATGTAACAGGGTATTAATGTCTGATAGCGAAGATCTTGTGCTCATTTCGAGAACATTTTCTCCGGGCCAAAGACAAGTATAAAGTTTTGATGTGGAAACGCAAAATTAATCTCAAAACTTAACCCTCAAAAAAGAGATATTTAGATAAATACTTCTGAATTTTCTTTTTGTAGTTAAATCTTCTCATAAAATTTACCCAAACAATTTTCACTAAAAGATAAAAAAATATATATTTTTAGAAAATGGTAACATGTAACATAATTATCATTTCTTTACTTTTTGTCTTAGTTCTTCAACATGGTAATGATCATCATTTCATAAAATATATCTCGACACACACGAAAAAGTTCCATCTTCCACTTCGCATGGTTTGGAAAACTATAAAGCGGAAATTTCTCATCATATCTCAAGCTGGCTTCTACATATCACGCAGCCTTTTCTCGTATATTATTAGCTCATTATAGGTTTGTGTCTCTCATGAACAGGAGACTTGGGTCGTTGATGAATCAGTCATGTGTTCCCCAGTGATCCTACTCGAGCATCAAACCCTATTGTCAAGATTCTTCCTATATGTGTCTGCGAACTGGACGGAAAGAGATGGAAGACTTATCCTGCCATATCATTTTATGATGCATCAGTCCATCATATATCACTCTCCCAGCAACTGTTGGGTGAGTACAGTTCAAACCCAAATCTTTTCCGAGGGAACTCTAAAGAAAGAGGGACATTAAACGTTGCTTTACGTGTGAGTGGAGACAAAGAAATAAAAAGGAAAACAACTGATGTATATATTCTGTGTTAAGACTAGAATAACACCATAAACGAGCTCCTCGAACAAGCTAGCCAACCAGAACTAGTCGATCGAGCATTATGTATGTGTATGTCGTGTGTTATTAGGATATGATCTGCTCAGCCGAAGCGCTTCACGAAGAATCACCAGGAGGACCAAGCACTTGGATTACCAAATTGTATCTATTGGCCATTCCTGCTCGCTCCTCTCGATACGAAGCTGAAAGCAGCTGTGGCGATGGGTGGTGGTGCACTCCGTCGTAAGTGACCTTGACGTTGCTGGGGTCCGAGGGAGGCCATTCGACCCTCTTCTTCGCCTTGCATCCCTCTTCGCGGCACTTGAAGTAGCTTCTATGGCGAAGAACATGAAGCATGGAAAACCAGACAGACATTCTTTTCGTATACATATCGAGCAAGGCAGTTGGTTCAGTTGTTTACCTGTTCTTTCTTATCTTTAGAATGAACTTTTGCCCATACTTTCTCCATGCATACCCATCTCCAGGCATCTCAAGGCTCTGACCCACTGTACCTGTTCCTGATGGATCTTGTTCTTCGCTGGCCTCCCCTTCCCTACAAAATCACCCTAGAGTGCTAAGGATAATTTGCATCGCTTTGTTAGATGCTTTCGAAAGCTAACCATTGGTTTGTGATGCATGAATGAATGATAAGCGCATAATAACACTCGCATGCCATACAAAAAATTGGAAGTATTTTCAATCACACAGCATGATTCGAAACGACGATTCCCTTCAGCAATTATAGTTACGGAAACCTAAAACACACAGTTGGACAATACTTGAAAAGGGAAGATGCATGCTCTTGTTTACCTAAAGCTTCCATGCAGGGTGCAAGTCACTTAGCAAGCTCTATCGTAGATACAGATACATATCAGCTGTATGGAGGAACAAAAGAAAGAAAACGCCACAAAAAAGGAACCATCGAAATCCAGGATGCATGGCCGTAGATAAAACCATGACAGTACTGCGGCTGTTTTCGAGACACCAAAAGGAAGATGAAGGTAGAAGGATCGCATACAGATAAGCTGTGGGTTGAGCAGCGGCATCCATGGGAGGACTTGTGCTGCGACCTTGAAAACTTGTAGAAAGAGAGTTTTTATGTGGTACTACTTAAAAGGGTGAGAGCGGAAAGATGAGAACGGTGGTGGTGGGTTTTCTTCTTATCACAATCTCAAGGTTATGTTCGGCGGTCACGACTTAGTCGTCACTGGGTTACGTCTGTCACATCGTCACTTTGCTCCCCCTGCTTCTGAGAAGCTGGCAAAAGGAAGGAATGGCTTGACAGAAAGAAGAGTGGGGTCTGATGCAGATCGAAGGAAGGCAGCAAGCAACCCAGTGGTTAGCACCACATTAGTCGTCGTCTTCTCGTTGTTAGAAGAACTAGCGGTCACAAATTTACGTTGACCCATCCACCCTCGTCTCCGGGAGTCGTCGCTCCTGAGCACCGGATAAAGGGGCCTTAATGCGGCTTTTCTCGACTGTGGAAAACATTACAGGGTTGATGGAGAGGCGTTAATAATAGCTAATGACGTCGCTTAATAAGAGGTTTACCGTTGACAGGAGATTTGGCCGACATGGGTGCGTCAAGATTAGCAAAACTGATGCGGCTACATCGGCGCCCTTGATCGAAGGCGGGCCCACGCACCGGGGAACATACATTGGGAAATTGTCATTTTACGCTTTGACCCCTTAAGTTCTATAAATTGACATTTTTGGTGCCCGTAATTTGCACCGTCAGATTTGTTTTAATTGGTTTGATCCGATGCAAATGGTGTCTGTATGAATGCCACATGGACAGCACACCGAAGCACATGAACGGGCTCGACTTTGAGCGCGCGTTCGACACGTTATGAAATCGATTGAGCCCGTGTTTGGTTGGGCTCATTCGTTTGCGCCTCTTCCCTCCTCCCCTCCTCCCGTACCGTCTCTTTCGCTTCGACGATGGCGAGCGGAAGATGGAGGGCGGACTGTGAGCGAAGGATAAGGGCACGAGCGGATGGCGATAACGATCGGTAGTGACGGCGTCGAAAGCGTACATGTTCCTTCTCTTACCTTTCGTCATCTTTTTCTTCTTTACCAATCCATCGAGTGGAGCGAGCTACAGCTTGATTCATTGTTGTTCATGTCAATCGCAAGTTAGAGGTGCACGAGCGCTCGTTCTAGGCTTGGTTGAGAGCCCTAGTATACATAGGGGTAGACATCCCTAATGTTGTAGGGTATTTCTACAACCTCGATACGTGAGACTTCTCTGTTTGTTAATTTACGTTGTAAAATGTCTTCTTTTTTTTACCTCCGATAACCACACTCTCCGCCTAATTTGATCTCAATAAGAAGTTGGTCTTTGCATATACTAACTACTTTTGGAGTGTGATTATTAGAACTCAGAAATAACAGAATCTAGGATGCAGTAGGAAAGAAGTAGTAATGCAAGTGACACATGTTTTTTTTTGCATCCTTTTAAAAGTTTTGCGTCAGGAAAGTAGAAACACAAACAGATCAATTCAAATTTTATATCACTTTCATTTGATAAAAAAAAATATTCAGTACAGACGTATGTTTTAATCTTTGTTACATCATTATATGTAACAATAAAAACCAAAAAATAAAATTTAAAATCAAGCTTCAACATATCCAACTCCTCACATCTCTCTAAAAAATCTGTGTAATAAAAAATCAGCATTCTTTCCAAAATCAGACTTCAAAAAGCTCTCCACACATCTCTCTATAAATGGAAAAAGAAAAAGAGAGATTTTCTAGCATTAGAAAAACAAGAAATAAAAGAAAAAAAAAAAACAGAAAAGGCAGAGGGAAAAAGCCACACGTTCCAACATCCAAAAGCATTGCACCCATATCGTTCTGCATTCCTTTTCTTTCGCTTGAAAAAAAAAAAGCAAAAGTGATATCCTCAATCTTTGTGCTGTTGCAACAGGAAATGGAACTCTGAATTCTGTCGGAGCAATGGTGGTGGCTCCAAGTCGGAGAGGTTCATATCAATCAGGGATCGCAATATGTCATCCAATGAGAATGGTATGCTGCCATTGAAATTGTTTTGTTCAGTTTAGGTATTTATATTTTGTTATACGACCACGGAAAGTGTCATGAAAAGGCATTCCTCATGTTGTCTCACATGAAAAGAGACTGCTTATCTTACCTTGAATCATCATCCAACAGAAAAGAGTTGTTTGGCATGTTGATTGAGTCATCTGTCATCATAGTTCTCATCTTGGAAATCACCTGAAATTGAATATGTTTATGATGTAAGAAAGTTTTTAACTTTTTCTCTATTGTTGTGTTCACATTGGATGTCAGCATATGTTCTTGAGTCAGTAGAAGAGATATCAAATAGGTTAAAGTTCATATTTTAATTACTAGGTCATCTCAGAGGACTTCAAGAACAGAGGAGATGTTGACGGAGGGATTCAGTAGGATGAATATACTCACATCCTGAGATAAACCATGTGTGCCATATTTGTCATCCCAAAACATGGTACCAATTCTATAGATTTGAGGAACACTCAAGACCTGGAACCAATCAATTGATCTTGTCAGATCCCAAAATTCTATAATTTTCAGTGAGAATTTAGCTTCTGACTTACTGGGCAGAGTTCGTTTGTGATCTCCTCCAAGGATTTGTGGGACTTCTGATGCAAAACCTGCCCAGGATAAGGTGTGCTTTGTTTACCTATCTGTGTAAAACTATCTGTAATTCATGATGACACGATACTGGACGTACCAGAAATCCAACTGCCTGTCTTATGTGTTGAAGCTCATCCCATGAGGTTCCAGCAAACTGCAAATAGATGGTTAATATTAGTACGGTTTTGGTAGTTCCGATATACCATTGTTTATTTGTTCTTTTGTGCATTTGAGCCAGTGTTAAGTGACTAAATGTGATGCTTATTTTGCTGACTTACTTGTTCTGTTGTTCTGGAGCACCATTGTTCCAACTCCTGTAGTCCAGCCTTAACAAATTCTGCATTGCTAAATGAGCAGCATTCTCGGCGGAGTAGCAAGCTTTACACAAGTTGAAACAGCAATACATTTATATGAGATGTGAATCTCAATTTCTTTTGTTCTCTTGTTAAAATCCAGTGCTCATCTGTCCTTTTTTGTCATTGTAAACAGCACATAATAAAGGAGATTAGGAATGGGTACCTGTTAAATAATTGTACATTGATGAATGCAAACACTTGGCTAAAAGTCTTCCGAATTATCATGGAAGGCACCTGCAACAATCAGATTGGAAATGTTATATTGTAGAATAATGCATATTCCAATGTTCTTAACTGTCCGCAGTTAGTTTTTAACATGTTTCTTGATTCCTTACATAGTTTTCATTGAATACAGATAGCATTTGGTCCAAACTCTTGACAATGCTTTGCCAGTGTATGCTTGAAGCTTGCTTTGCTACTAGATTGGAATGAATGCTTTTAGATGATCCCCGAATTGATCTGGCTTTGGAAGGTCTTGGTGCCTGTAGATAATTATATGTCACCAGATGTAGGTGTTACTTGTTACTACCGTACACATGGTCCTCGGATATACCTGTATGCACATAGTTAAGAATGGACTGATCTCCTTCTTCAGACTGTCTCGTATCATTCCATAGATCTTCTCAACATAAGCTGTTAGTTGTTGCTTAAAAAGTAATGCTGGATACTTAGCTTCGATCCTTGATTGGTCTTCAGATTTACCAACCATTCCACTGTAGCCACTTGAAATCCCCATTCCAGATGAAGATGAGCGGGTGTTCTGAAATTATATTTTGGCCAATGATTTATATGCATCAAAATTAGTAAGAATTTTGACAAAACTATATAGTTTGGAATCAGAAATATACTGGGAGCCAGTCTTGTTTTGGGCAGACAAAGGATTAAAGAAAAGCAATAATATGTGATTCAGCAAAACAAATTTAAATTCTTGGTCAAGTATCTTACTCGTGCCATTCTACTGAACAGTGTGACTGTTGTTGCTCGATTGCGGTGTGAACCTGTAGTTGATGCATTGCTTGCTTTAAGTGTTTTTTGCAGAAGAAATAGAAGGGTAGATGTTGTTGACAGCCAATATGCCAGTTCACCAACATTCTCCTGGTTCTGTTAAAAGAAACCAAAAGATTATACATAGTGGAGTTTCTTATTTGCAAGGGAAAGAATTTTTGTGAGAGTTGCTTATGCTAAAGTTATCGCTCACAACCTCAACAGATGACCTGATTATTTGTATGATCCGATCAAATATGTTTGTCTTCTCTGCTTCAAATGAGTGCCACTGAAGCAGTGATTTGTAGACAATACATGCTGTGGTAGGCCTCTTCTTGTCAAACCTCTTATATTCCGTGAGACACTTGATAAGCGCATCATGATTTTCCTGTAAGTGTAGAACAATAAAGCATGTGATTCTGAGGAAGGGAAAACCAGGGATATCTAAGAACCCAGAAGTTCATATTAGGTACAGATGATGTAGAATGATTAAGGATTTAGGTGGTCTGTGCTACTACTGGTGTCACTCTCCTATTGGATGATAGTAAATACCGAGAGATCTACAAGTATGATGCAAATGTCAATCCATTATTATCATTATAAGTTTAGGATCTTAATGCATACCTGTTGTCGATCAGTTAGAGACTTCTGTTTACTTAGAGCTGGTGCAAGGGGTGCTGCTGCTGGCTCCTGCAAGTGGAATTTTATCAGTCAAAGTTGCAATTTCTGCACCAGACTCAAATTTGATATCTTTATATTCATTTACGTAATTAAGCCGTGACTTTTTCTTGAACTGAGATAATGAAATATTTGCATAGGTTGCAATTTATGTTACCTTGATGACTGGTGGTTGAATAGATTCAGAAGTAACTGATGGCTGATAAACTACTGCAGGTCGATTGCGAAGCAACTGATTCTCTGACTCCAATGTGCTGATCTTGCCTTCGAGGCTGAAGAACAGTTCCAATTTATAAATCAAGCTCTTTGCGAAGTCATTTTAGAGACAAAATATCAATTCATAATGTAAGGGCACGTGCAATTCCATATCAGGTGACATACCTTTTAATTTGTTCTGATAAATCTTCATTTGATGAAGCAACCAAGGCTTGTTGTCTCAGAACCTTGTTTTCAGACTCTAGGCCAGACGAATTTGTTTCAAGTCTGCATGACCAAATAGATAATTAACAGTACTCCACAAAATACATTTTGTTCTTGATGCATATATTTATAGATTCAACCACATCAAGAAAAGATGGACGACATCCGTATCTGTTACCTCTCTATCATCTCTTGCAATTGACTGATTTTTGAGTTGGACTCTTCCGTGCCTTTTAGTAATTCTTCCACCCTTTTCTGGACCTCTGTATATTTTCCCTCAAATTCGTCAGCCTTGGTCTTGAATATACTTAATTCGTCCTGTAGAGAGTCAAAATACATTTTCACTGATGACAAAACATGTGCCCTATTTGTATGCATACATGATACAATATTCATAAATCTAGATGACCAAATATTGCTTTCTTTTTGTTTTCAATTTGGTTCATGTAAGTGTTACTTGTTATTCAAAGCGTAGGTTATTTGAGCAGAAGTGTTACTTGTTATATATACTTTAGGTACTTTGAGCAGAATTATGGAAACTCAATGTGTTCTTTACCTCTAGTTCTCTGTTGCGGCCTGTAAGCAACTCTAGCTTGGTGTTATCCACCACTGGGATCTCTTTAATAACAGGTGGTGCTTGTTCAATGGCTACCCTAGCAGCCTCTTTCTCTTTGATGATTGCTTCATGGGCTTCATCAAGCTTCTCTTGCATTTCTTGTAATGCAGTTTGTAATTTTGCAATTTCTTGCCCTTTGGCTTCTTCAGCATCAATCTACATAAATTCTCCTTAGATTTGTTTTGTAATAAATATGCTGCAGATACTATCTGTTTAAGATGACAGCATACCCTCATATGCTTTTCAACATCTAATCTCCAGGTGAGTTCTTCGACCTTCTTTTCAAGCTTGTCCTTGGCTTCTTTGAGTGCTCCTGTCTCTCTTGCAGCCTACAGAAACATTTTGTCAGTATTTGTACTTCTCTTCCATAACATCCAACAAACTGTAGACAAGGTACATATTGTATATCTAAGAACAGCGCACCATTCTTAACTTTCGAAGTTCCTTTCTTCCAATGCGCCCTCTCCAGAGACACTGAAGTATCAGAGTTGCCTTCTGTTGATGTTTATATGCAGAACGAGCTTTGTATAGACGCCATTGAGTCTGCAGGCCACAACAAAAAATAGATTAATACTTCTAATCAATCTTAAGGTACTTATTCAACACAATTTCCCATTAGTCGATTCCACTTACTTGTATGATTATAGCAGCGTTGGTTCTCCTTCTATGTCTGTATACATTTCGAGCTGCCATCGCTCGTAGTCCTGTTTCTATAACTATTGCAGATGATCGCAGTTTTGTGTAAGCTTTTCTTGCAGCATGAGAACGTGCATATTTCTGAATGCGGATTGAGGCATCTTCTCTCCTCATGCCTTCATATAACTTGCGTGCAAGACGTGCTGCAGATGGTAATAATGCTACATCAAGTTATCCGCAGGACTAATTTGGTATCCTATAAGGCAAATTATAGAAAATAACCTCTCCATAGTTTTTGCATTTGAATTGAGGCTTTGCGCAGTATTATGAATTCTTTTCGAGCAAGATGTGTGCGTATCTGCCTCTGAATTAGTTTGGAAGCATTAGATAAGACTTCCATTCGTCGGGCATCTAGCTCAGCCATCTGACCAGCTCTGAGGAACACTTTTGTCTTTCCTATCTGATAGCAAGATATGTGAGTGGTGTTTAGATTTAGAATATATAATTCATATTCATTTAGGTAGTTTCTATCTCTGATGTCCTTTTTCTTAGTTTATTGTTTATTCACTGAATGCACCTGATAACCTTTCAAGCCCATATTGTCACATATAGCTGCACATGCTGCTTTTTCGTCGGAGCTGCAAGATTCATTTGGTATGTGGTATTCCATCAGTATACTGAGTTAGAAAATTCATGGTTTCATGAACTACCGGAAAAACTAGTGATCACTCTCTTATAAAGGACATGTACCTGTCTACAAGATCTGGTGCAAGAATTCCAAAGCGATCAACAAATTCATCAAATGTTCTCTTTGTGGGATAGCCAGCACAACTAATCCTGATTGCCTCTAGCACACCCTAGATTAGGAGAGAAGAGGTGAAACATGAAGCAGATGGCATTTCAATCCTTAGTGCAAACATGATAATTACATAACTCCAGTGTCAAGTTTATTCACTGACCCCACATCTCAATTGGTTCAGGACATTGAAATTCTCAAAGATGCCTGGTTTTAAGACTGCATTGGGCTTCACACATCTGATGTAATGTGGTTCTGTCGTGCTCAATGTTTCCATAAGTGCTTGAAGTTGTTGCTGCAAATTTCACCTAAAGAACTATCACAAAATTGAAGAAGAGCATCAGAACTGATAATATTTCAAATCTGTAGCCCTTGCATACCTTAAAGCGAGTGCCTATTGAGGAGAACTTTGACTGTTTTGAAGTTTCCTCTGCTAATGGTGGAAAGAGGTTTGCCACAAAAGGGCACTTTGAATCGTTTAAAAGAGCTTGATGTTCTGCGACAACATAGTCTTTGTTCTTATCAAGGAATTGATCAGCTTGGTAAGTAACCTGTTCAATAAACTTGTTTATTTAGTTCCATACACAATTTGAATCACCTGTAGAATTACTTATCTCACGATTCTCATCTTCTTTTCCTTACATCTCCAGCATAATGGTTGATGGTGAATGCAGTGCGTGCAAGTTTTGGCTTGCTAAAACGTTTGTGGCTTTTGTATGTTTGGTACATCTTCTGAGCAAAGGTCTCGTGAGTTGACTTTGGAAACATACTGCAATATAATTTGATTGTTATCAATGCCCATCCTAATATTTGGTGACCGGTTTTAACATATATCGGTTTAGCATTTCTTAGTCAAAATAGTCATTTGGATACAGTAACAGGAAACATTTTTTTTTTTCTTTTTTGGTTGCTACACAGTTGTCTCAATAAATATTTATCTGAACCAATTTATTCACATACTCATACTGAGTCTATTTTCTTTGATGACAAAACAATCATTTGTGATGACATTTTCTTGTCCAGATAATTTTCCAACCAAAAGAAAAGAAGGAAACAGATGTACCATGCTTCATCAAGTAGCGCAACTATTCCGCCGGGTTTCTGCATTGAAACAGTAAGAATCAGTCATCAACCTTTTGTTCATTAATCAAGAGTATATCTTGCACAGATAGTTGCTTAGATAGCATACCTTTTCTATGAGATCCAGGACATCTTGGTTGTCCACAAATTCTACATAACTCCAGTTGATTTCTTCCCTCGTGTATTCTTCTTGCTCCATCTTGAATACATGCTGTATATACCATAGTTAGAATACTTAAAGATGTCCTTTTCGTTAATCAAAGCATCATTGCAAATGAAACTAAGTTATACATAGTTACATACTTGATTGAAATGTTGTTGCAATTTCTCATTAGTTAAGTTGATACACAGTTGCTCAAAACTGCCAGGAAATTCACATTGTAAGATAAACTTGATATTAGAGATGTAAAGGTTGCCATAATGTGATCAATGCACCATTTACTTACAAAATTAAGTTTTGTAGCTTACCTATTAATCTTGAAGCTCTCAAAACCATATATATCGAGCACTCCAATAATATTTTTTGCATATGGATCCTGACCGATTGAGTTGTTGATCTTGTCAACTATCCTGCCATGATGTTTGGAAAAATATTTTCACAACAAATGCATTCCTGAAAACCTGTTGGAAATAGAAATCTTTGACAATCCAAAAAAATTAGGTGAACCCGTCTTCTATAGATTGTTATTGTCGGCAAGATTGTCTACAAGTTAAATAACTGAGATTAAGCATGCAGAAATTTCGCTAAAATATAAATGAAAGTTGCAACATATGTAATCTTACCAGTCAAATAACCTTGAGTAGACTGTCTTAGCCAAGGCATCACGGCTTAGTGCAGCAGACTCTGGATCAAGAGGCTTTGTTATTTTTCCATCTGGTGTAACAATCACACGCTTGCAAAGAGAGTCCTCAAGTGCTTTCTCATCACACCTGAGAGAACCGTCATCTTTAGCACGTAGCAAAGAATAAACTTAAAACCATGGAGTGAAATTTATTATGCACAAGATTCTAGTGTCGCACATTAGCAGCTCTGTAGCTGTTTTAAGATGGCTAACCGATTTCTCATCTTTCAATTTTGAGGAGTCAATTTCCTTTCCTTTGTCAAAATTTATGTTCCCCAGGTGCAGAATTGCAGCTACTACACGAAAAATAGCTTCCTGTATATGGGAAAACCAGTTGTGCCAAATCAGATGCCACTGGTTTTTTTTGTGAAGTTCCCAAGTCAAAAAAAAAAATCAGACACTAACCTGCTCGTCCTGACTGATTCCCACCACATCCATTGCATTTCTAGTCTCCAGGTATTCCCTGGCATCATCCACATTTGCTACTTCATAACAGTTTGTTTGGTTTAGATAATGGAATGTTCTTGGATTTGCTACCTTGAACTTCTTCACATCCTGAAAGAAAGGAAAAGACACGAATAACCACACTGGATCGTAAAATTATGTTCTTGAGAATTCACTGTTTAAACAAACAGGACACTGCACGTAGCATGTTGTTGTCAAGATCAGCTACATATATGATGAGATAATCAACTTTGGCTTAAAAAGAAGAAGAAAAACAAACAAGTAAAGATATAATAATGTTGAGCAGTACCTCTGGTGGTGCAGCACAGAGCATATAAAAGCAATGGTAGTTCCTTTCTGGGTCAGATACTTGACATACTCGTGAGCGCTCCAGTAGATATGTGCGGACTGCAGCTCCCGAAATCTTCCCATACTTGTCAAACTGGATCTCAACAAATTTACCGAACCGACTGGATATATATTATATAGTTACTTCTCTGTATTAGAACTCAATCGAGTAATCATTTGCTTGCAATCACAAACATTAAAGAAAATGTCTGCTAATCACCTTGAATTGTTGTTCTTCACTGTTTTGGCATTTCCAAATGCTTCGAGCACCGGATTAGACTGCATCATACAGCATTATATTCATCAAAATTGACTAAGATTTTCATTTCTGTTTTATATACTTCATAGGGGTTTGAATTACTCATTGTGGGTATAGTGTGAATGCCAAGGGCGATGTGTCTTTTACCTCCAAGACCTGCTGCTCGACGGTTCGGCCCTCTGTACCTGATCTCCCTCCCATGAAAGCTAGATATCTCATGAGCATCTTCGTGGTCTCTGTTTTGCCAGCTCCGCTCTCTCCGCTAACCAAGATCGATTGGCTTCCATGCTCATTCATGATTGCCCTGATATTGCCTCAATGGCAATTTCATATTAGTACACTTCAATTAGAATGTGATGATAGCACTCTGAACTCTTGACACACTACCTGTAGCAAGCATCTGCAACTGCAAAAAGATGAGGACTTAGCTCACCGAAAGCAGCACCCTTGTACTGTTCCATCATGTGGACATCATACAGATGTGGAAGTCTCCGAAAGGGGTTCACGGCTATCAATATATTTCCAGTGTATGTCTGTCGAAAGTAAATTTATATTTCAATACTTGGTTCTTCTGTTTCTAACTCCCCAAACAATGTGATTTCAGGTTGATCAGGAAGATAGAACGTACATAAATCTCATTCAGTGCATAGCGAGCTGCGAGGTTATTCAGAACTCCTGGTTCATGGAGGTAAGCCAATTTGGTCATGTCATCCACTCCAGCCTGAGGAGCCTCTGTATCTTTCGGGTATATACTCGACAGACTAGCCACGACCTGCGTAATTGATCGAGACTCGTGAGATATGCTTCTGAAAAGTATTGAGATACTTCAGGCTGGAGCAAACAATATCATCTTCCGCTATCAAAACGAGAAATTGTCGACTTCATTGTAACATTTGTCTGTTCTAGTAAATCCATCGCACCGAGAAAGAAACTGTATGATCTTATAAAATATTGTCTCCAGAAGTAGATGACCCATTTGTTGTGACACAACACGAGTAAATCGTTGCAGATTTGTATATGAATTACTAACTGGATTCCATCTTATACGACCCTCGTGGCTTGATTCTTCATGTTGATATATGATTGTAAGGTGGTTGCACAAGATGGATTCATTCATGTGTTATATAAAGTTATCGATTCTGATATAAATCTATCGATGATATGAATAATGGAATCAAAATCACTAGAAAAACAACAGTAAGACATCCCTGACAGGCAAAAACAAAAAGATCCATATACTGAGTGTCAACATACTGTCTTCCCATCGGTGGTGACTATGGTGGCGTTGCCGCCTTTGATCGCCGTGACCTCTCCATCGATCCAGGCGGCCTCGGGATCCTCCACCCACACCTGAGACCCAACGATGATGTTCACCGGCGTCCCCTGATCGACACAAGAGGATCAAAGATCCAAGCGATCAGCCAATAAACGTATGCAAACTTCCATGGAATCGGAAAACACAGTTTGATGATCAATTACTCACCATAAGTGGACTCCGAAATGTTTCTTGATCGTTCAATCACCAAACTCAAAAATCGGAAGGAGAGAGAGAGAGAGAGAGAGAGAGAGATGGGAAAGAAGAAGAGGAAAAGGGGAGATTGGAATGGTTAAAGCAGCGAGGGAATGAAGGTGGTGGTGGGGGTGGCGAGGTGGTGTAAGTCGAAAAAAGTTGGGAGAGAGAGAGAGAGGGACAGCGGAAACCCAACCTATCAGGAAGGCCAGGTCAGAAGCTGACGTGGAAGACAGTTATGGCGGCGGCGGCGGCGGCGGGAGTCATGGCTTTGGATTCGAAGGCCGTGGGAGATGTTGGATTTTGTGTCGCCTAAATTTCGGTGTCGGTGGCGGTTAATTCCAGCTCGCCTGCTTTAAAGCAAACAGCTTTAGATACGGTAAATCTCAATTCGTCTTTTCACAGGTTCGGAGGAGTTCATCGATCAAAACAAGATTAAGATTTAAGATCAACCGATCGGGGCGCAGCTCAAGCCGTCAACGAAGCGCCAAAAGCCGAGCCGATTGGCGTCCAAATATTCCGGTGACGGCGAGCGGGACCCACCGGTAAAGTAAGGCGGACGGCAGCCAACCAACACTCGGGCAGTCGGTGGCCCCACCGTCTTCCGCCTTCGACATCTTTTCGGGGGGCGGTGGCTCGCCGTGGGCCCGCCCGCGGAGGCTTTCGGCCGTTGCCATCACGGCCGACCATTACCCCGGCCCACGTGCTCCGCAAGACGCCGTCTCTGCGTGGCTGGCGCCTCGCCAACCCAAAATGGCAGAATAATAATAATAATAATAAGAATATATCACATCAAACAATCTGTAAAAGCAAACAAAAAGAAATCGATCGGGTTGTGTCATTCCACTTTAGTGGATCCAATTGCATCGATCTAACGTGGGAATTGTCATCGATTAGTTGGACCAATGGAAACGATTGTGTTACATATATAAATAATATAAAGAATGTCAGATTAGTAAGACATTATTATTATTACTATCATTATCATCAATCAGTATTATAATAACAATCGATGATAAATTGATTCTGCATTCCTTTGTTTGGAACCAATGATGTCACCACACCTGAATCAGACAAACCCACCTGGCAGAGGAGATCTCTCGTTATTGCTCCAGATCATAAGTCAATATTACCATGAGATCGACGCAGAATCTTATTCCCAACTTGATTTTGACTGAGCAGCTCAGACAAGCATCAGGTCAACCGTCGCACTCTTGGACTCTCGGTCAATTATCAGGTTTGACAAGTAAATGCTACTTTCGCTTTACATAAAGACGATTCATTTATCCCATAAGAAACTAATGGAGAAGACTCTGGCAAATTTCAAGTCAATGAAAGTTGGCATTAGAATCTTAGCAATTGAGGAGGCCATAGAATCCTTACCTTTCCCAAGTAACTTTCGATACAAATGCTAGAATACCCAGTAAGCAATCAGGCTAAATATAAGCTGAAGAAATGACACATACTTTGACATATTGTTCATGTAAATCTCAAACAATTCTATCCAAAAACTGTTGATTACACTGATGAAAACCAAATCTGGGCATTGCTTCGGGTGCCATTTTAACACAAATTATTCTCGCGAGAACGATTGCGATAGACCAAACCTTCTGAGTTGCTAGCTTTAAAACACTCGGATGGAGACTCTCAGCAAATAAGAATCATCTTTATGGCTCAAAAACCATATTCTCGGCCTCCTTCTTTATCGATTGGTAGAGCACCGAGGAAAGATACCGTTCCCCGAAGCTGGGGAAAACAACCTGTGCCAAGGATGAGAAGGAATTCAAATGAGAAGCACAAACACATACACATCAGTATCACGGTTGATGTTCTAACTGGATGCCAAACTCCTTAAAAGAAACTGTTCTTTTTTTTCTCTCTTAATAGAGACATGAAGTATTATAATACAAAAGAACAACTAAATATGTATATCAGTGTTGGCTCACTAACATTCATTTGATATTTTTATGTAGCTATTTATCTCAAACGTGTTACATAGAGAAGAATGCAAGTTATACTCTCACTGGAAAGGAAATGGGTACTCACAACTATGAGTTTTCCCTCGTTCTCGGGCCTTTGTGCGACCCTGATGGCAGCAGCGGCAGCAGCTCCAGATGATATTCCTACCTGTAACAGATGTTCCACTTAGATTAACATAAAATAGAGAATTCTCATGCTGATGCTAGATTAGAACAAAATCTTGCAACAACAAACAGATGCTTCAGAAAACTGACACTCACCAGCAGCCCTTCTTTCAGTGCAAGAAGCTTTGCCATTTCAATGGATTCATTGCTTGAGATCTGGCCAAACAACACATGGAAGGAAAAACAAAATCTTCATCGATGTGCATCTATGATTTTGTACGCTATAGTAAAGATTAAAGGTAAAATAAGGAATCGAGTCTTCTTATTGATGTAGTGCCTCTGCTTACGGTAAAGACTGCTCAATGGTTCAAGCGCTAATCATGATAATCAAATTGATGCATAACTAGTTGTTGAAACTTGAAGATATCCATTAATCATTTCTATCATGTAATGTTACGAGTCATTTTATTTGTGCTATATTTATCAAGGGAAAAGGATGTCACAATAAAGACAATCACATACGAGTCACAATTCAAGATGCCGAATATGCCAGTGCAGAATTTGGTTGAATTCAAAATTCTACAAAAGGTGACTGTTTATCAATATGATCAATTGCAGTATGTTACAAAGTAATCTCCTTATGAGGCATAGCTGTTCACTGAAGCAGAAATGTTTATAGCTTATTGCACATTTGTTCTTTTCTAGGACAACTGCAGAATCATGACACAGACTCTCCAAAGAAATAGAACATGCACGGCAATGGGAAACCTAAAGACTTGCTAACCAGTCTGGTAGTTAGTCCAATGAATTTCTCCAAAGAAATAGAACATATACGACTATGGGAAACCTAAAGGCTTGCAAACTAGTCTGGTAGTTAGTCCAATGAAATTATTGTAGCAGTGTAACCCGTACATAATTCCAGGAAGCAGATAAAAGAGTTTCCGAGTCGTACTTGAATAACTTCATCAATGAGATTGACGTCCAAAACACCTGGAATAAAACCAGCTCCAATCCCTTGGATCTTATGTGCACCTGAAAATAAAATATCATATGCATGCTGGTCAAATAACTGAATGTGCCAATAACTAAAAGTCATTCTCTGAAGCAGACTATAATCGACGATCTTCAAACTCTATATTAAAAACAAATAAAGCCTTATGATGTTAGCACTGGAAGTAGAAAATGATTAACATGTTAAAAGTTCATGAAAAAATAAGAATAGCAGCAAAACTGTTGTTACTTTGTTCAAATATATGAATATTCAATAACCACAAATACACCATGATCCACAGAAGGACTACAACTATGTGAAGATCTACATGGAAATTGTACGACTGCAAACTTCCGTCGTGATGGCAGTTGCTAGTTAGTTCCAACAAGAAACTCAAGTCCAATTCTTTCAAATTATTGAACTGAGACGTAAAAATAGTTCATGGTCTGCACCAAAACATCGTAGGCTCTTCAAGAAGATATAACACGAAGTTGAATCCAAGATATCTTCCAGAACAAGACTCTAAAAACAAGATTTCTGACATTAGCTAAGTGAGTATTATTTAGTCCACAGCAGCAGTGGTTACTCAACTAGTCAGAGATGTCCAATTAAATGCTGGATCAGGTGAAATGCGAAAAGAATTAATATAAATGATGAATATCTATCTCTGCAACAGGGGATCCCAAAGCAAGAGTTAACTTTGACACACAAATGTGTGCAATGAAGTATGTATAGTCTAAGTATGAATATAAGCTGCAATTCTTTCAGTAATAACATTTAATCTAATATTCAAATGCAGAACTGAAGGAATACAGGAAAAACAAATCAAGAAAAATGTGGACATCTTCTAACTCACCAGGCCTTCCTCCAGATAAAACAGCACTTTCAGCTGGTTCCACACCATAAAGCTTTAGATCAGACAACACAAAATCAAAACGTAAGCACGGAAACCATGTAAATTGAGGAGGGAAGCAGTAGAGCAGAACTAGCGAGCATTAGCTAATTCTTGGTGTGAAAGAGGTACCTTAATGTTAGGATTCTGTTCTTTGAGAAACCTCCCTGTTCCAGTTATTGTACCACCTGTACCGATACCAGAGACAAGGATATCCACTCTTCCAGCAGTTCCTTTCCAAATCTCAGGTCCAGTTGTTTCATAATGAATCTACCCAGATACAACAGATATCAATTATAATTATTGTGTCTCATGAAATTATATAATAACGAAACACAGAAATGCACCTTGGGGTTGGAAGGATTTTCAAACTGCTGAAGAATGTATGAGTTAGGTGTTTTTGCAGCCAGTTCCTCAGCCTTCTCCACAGCACCTTTCATACCCAAAACTGGATCGGTGAGGACCAATTCAGCACCAAAAGCTTTAAGAATGATCCTTCTCTCAATGCTCATTGAGGCTGGCATTGTAAGGACAAGCTTGTAACCCTTTGCAGCAGCCATGAAAGCCAGTCCGATGCCAGTATTGCCGCTGGTAGGCTCAATCAGGACACTCTTTTACATGCAGTATTCACGGAGAAGGAAAAAATGTCAAATGCATGTTTCATCGAACACTGAAAAACATGCTTAGTATTTAAACTAATAGAGTTTGGACATATTTGAATGAATCAAAATTGCCGTAAATTAAAGAATCTAGTTTGGACTCACACGAGGAACGCAAAAATGAATGTGCTAGATGTTATCCAAGGCTGGTTTTCTTCTAAAGAAAAGGTAATTATGACCATCTTAAAAGGGAAAATCTGCTGCTTTGAATTTCTATTATTTTTTCACCTGAAGTCATTGTCGAACAGTTAAATTACCTTTCCAGGTGTGATAAGACCCTTCTCCTCTGCATCAGCAATCATGCTGTATCCAATCCTGTCAAGAGAAATAACCTCATAAGTGAAACCAGTAATTATTGTTGGAGGTCCAGACACAAGGAAACATCACATGATGGAAAACAATTAGAAAAGGTTACCTGTCCTTGACACTGGAGCATGGCTCCATCATCTCAAGCTTCGCAGCTATACGGGCTCCGCAACCATTTACTACCTTATTGAGATACACCAATGGGGTTCTTCCTATCAACTGAGAATCAACCAAAAAAGAAACAAGCAAGATGGTTGTTTGTTAAAACTGTTCAAGAGAAGAGAAAAAAGACCAAAGGAAAGCGTACAAGCATACTTCGGTTACATCCTTCGCTATCATCGGACTCGATTCTCCCATTTCTAGGTGAGCTGCGAGAGGACATGACAAAAAATTGACATCATTTTTCTTGTGTAATGGGTTGGTAAAAGACCACTCATGTCATCCATTTTGCTTAATTACTAATGCATTGTATACATGAACAAGGCCGGCTAAAATAAGACAATGCCTGCTCTGTCATGAAGGACAAAAAAGATTAATTCCATTGCATCAAGATCTGCTTTCTCATCAAAAGCATATACAAGATATCAGTAACAAAAAATTAATCCTAGAGCAATCGATAAAAGGAAAAGAAAAGAAAACATGTAACAAAAATGCCCTCTTTAGCTTCTCATTATTTCTAACCTTGCACAGAGCAAATGCATATCTGAAAGCAAAAAAAGAAGCTTCAACCTTTAATACATAGAGCGATCAAGTTCAAAAAATCCCTTTCACAAGTGTAGCATGCGGTTCGCCAAACAGAAATCATATAAACAAAGAAAAAAATAATTTTTGTTAAACTTCCAACAGGATTGCGAACAACCTTATTAATCCCAGATCACCAGAACCTCATCCTTCAAGGATACGAGCACAAAACCCTCTCAGTCACAGCCAAGCCAGTACTAGGATTCACAGGGGAAAGGAAAACAGAAGACCAGAAAACAACCGGATCAAACACATAAAAAACGAGGCTTTTTTTATGAAAACCTTGATCTGATCGAGCGAAAAGCCCTTCCTTTAGAAGTACGATCAAACAGGAAGCTTGCGCTAAGAGATCTCCTATTCTTTCACTCTTCCGTTCATGTGATTGTAAGATAGCAATGGAGCCCGAACGAGACTCACAGAACGAGACGAAAACACGTCGCTGGGTGGGTGCACAACTGGGTAATTAAAAGAACGCACACGACACCAGCGGTCGGATCTTGTCGGGATCGGACGGAGCAGTTAGGATTCGCTTCGCGACTCGAATCTGTGTGCGGATCTCCGCTCGGCAAACCGGAATGGCGAACTCGGTGGGCGACGATTAGGATCGGCTTCGGCTGTCGTATGTGGTGACGTCTTCGCCACCAATTTCATACATTAATGGCGACATTTAATGTGATATTAAAAAGAAAAAAGAAGGAAAAAAAAGGAGGAAAGGAATTGTCTGTCCCAATTTGATTTGATCCGATCCGATCCGAATCGAATCCAACATCTTTACAGCAATTCCATTGGATTCAGATCAAATGCTTGCTTCTCAGAAAATAATATTCGACATAATTGACCTTTTAGGAAAAATAATGCTTGTTAGATCGGGCATGGATCTGTAACGGGTATCAGGGTCCAAGATCCTGTCGGAAGCCCGACAGGGCCCAAAAAGGCCCACAACGATGACCCGTAGATTCTTGCTTCGATGTGGTGGCGTTGGCGTGTTTGAAACCCACAGGCTACGGAGAGAAGATAAGGTTCGAAAGCATCGGCTCAAAGGTGGAGACTTGGAAGCACGATCGGCGCGACAGGGTATGTCCTCAAAATCTTTGGTTCCTTTTTCGCTTTTCTATTATCTTGTCTCGCTGCATGAAGGAATGTGATTCGAGCGGGAAGGATACTTGCGTTGTCGACTGTGATTTTAGAAAATTGAGCTGTAGGATTTTTTAGGCTTTGGCGATGGAAGACTGTGCTAAAATTTGTAACTTTGACTTATGCCCTAATTCTTTGTTCCCAAATCTCTAGGAAGATTAAAGATCGTGGTCAAGCAGCGATCAGAACCCCAAATGATAAGAGAGAGTCGGAGGTTATCACTTTGAAGTGAATTTTTGCTGTAAAGACGAAGTCCTAATTTAGTTTTTAGTGAATCTGGCAGTCAAGAACGGAAAATTGTGACGATTACTTACATTCCCTAAGAATGTGAGGCGGTTCTGGTGTCCATCGATGATGAAGTAAATGCAACCCCTTTCCCCCTTTCCTTTGCATCTCCGGTTATAATCGCAAGTAACGATTTGATTTTAGTGTTCTCACAGCGAGAATATAATATTGTCGAATGGGAATTACAACCTGCATATGGTCAAATGTGATCACGAGTCATATTACTGCATTGTTTGTTAAGAAGTGAAACCTGAGAAAATTGGACAAAGGTCAAAAGATGGATTTCCAGGCTCTCAAGGGATGCTTTTGAAGCTGCTAGGTCATATATATCGTGATACAAAAAGCATGAGAAGGTGATATTTTGTAGCTATCTGAGTTTCTAGAAAAAGGGAGCTTGTTGATACTTCAATTTGAGCTTGTCAATGGTTAAAATGTTATCAATGATTGTGGGTGATGAATAGAATTTGAATGGAGAATACAGATAGATGATTATATCTGTAAGATCGTGTATTCCGTTGAATTTTTCTTTACTAATGTTTATGGTTGACAATTTTTCTTTGCTTTAAAATGTTCTCATAAAGTGTTCATGATTGGTGTTCAACGTTATATTTTACCATGTCCTCATTTCCTGCTAAGTGTTATTTTTGCCTGCCACACTAGTAATGTTTTCTTGTAACATGTAGTAGACACCGGGAGAGGGAGCCATTGCTTAGTTACCCAGAAAAAAAACAATGGTGGTTTCTCTTTCCTTGATGCGATTTTCCTATTATTGCTCCTCAGAAGTGATTGAAAGAAAGTCTCGATGCCTCTCTCGTAAGTTATGTTATGAAAACCAAATTTCTAATTTGTGTGCGTGTCAAAACACAGACTCCGTCTTCTTGTGACTTCTTATTCATTTTGTGCAACAGAGCAGACCGACCTCAATCGAAGAGCACTGCCATCTCAGCTTCCCGAGATATTCTGCTTGGAAGGCGGCTTGCTGTGATCAGCAGTGGAGCCTCACTGGTCTTGGTTTCAAGCATGAGTTGTGGCCTCGCTGCATTACCTATCAAGGCAGAAGAAGAGAAGAATCTGGTCGATCAAAAGGATGAGGGCGATGGTGGTGTTTTCGGCACTATCAAGTCCATATTTGACCCCATTGAGAAAACAAAAGCAGGAAAGTTACTGCCAAAGGCCTACCTGAAGTCTGCAAGGGAAGTGGTGAAGACACTTCGAGAGTCATTAGAGGAGGATACAAGAGATGTTTCCAAGTTTAGAAGGACTGCTGATGCCGCAAAGGAGTCAATCAGACAGTACTTGAGCAGTTGGAAGGGACAGCCAGCAGTTGTAGCTGAGGTATATTTGTTTGTACTTTAGCTTGTTGGATGTTTGGAGTAAAATACTCCTTATGTTTAGGAGTGGCATAGTTAACTCGAGCTAAATTTTCAACGCCGACCGATTGTGTTTGAAGTCGTAAAAGAATCAAGAAATCAATTATCAAGCCTTTCATGCTGGTTCATGAGACCACCAACATCGAGATCATATTTACAAGTGATATGGGTTAAGGGATGGATTTCCATATGTTTAATTCAAATCAAAGCATCTTCCTAATTTCCAACTTCTGGCTCATATTTGCTTCTTGTGAACTTCTTTCTACAAGTATCTGGATCATGTCTATATCGTTCTTATCCTATTTACTTTGTTTTACATCTGATCATCATTGGAGCCGTCGAATTGCTGTTTTCTATGATTGGCATTTACCTTTTGTTGTTTCAAAACCTGCTCCTTATGCATCTGTCATCAAATTTCAGGAATCATATGCTGCAATTGAGAAAGCTATAAGATCACTGGCCAGTTTCTACTCAAAAGCAGGGCCCTTTGCCACCATGACAGAAGAGGTTAAAGCAAGTATTCTGAATGACTTGAAGACCGCAGAGGATTGTCTGTAACAAGAACATGGTCATATTTCCAATTCTTCAGCCCAATCAATTTTCCCTGCTCATTGTGTATGCAGTTTCCTTCACTTTAATTGAAATCTTGGCTACTTGATAGTATCATTAGTCATGTCCTTCTGAACATCTTATTCTTCAAAACATTTGCTCATTAGATTCTGTAACAAATACATGATCATTGCTGCTTTATTAGAAAAATGAAAACTGTGCATGATTTAAGACTTTCTCTCTCCTTTTTTTGTTCCCTTACTCTACCAAATGATGGTCTACAGTATCTTTAGTGGCTGTGCCAAGATCTACTTTGACTCAAACACAGCTTTGCCAGTGTCCACCACCACCTCAGTTGAGCAGACATGGAATCCATCATTCTTGTCCTCACTGACAAGGCCGGCAATCTATCACTCTGACCTCCACCACCAGACCCATTAACTTCCATCATTTACACCAATTCTTCCTTGCTCCCTTTCGAGGATCCCTGTAGAACACTATGAACCATGAACGACTTGGAACATCAAAAGAAACAGTTTTAAGAGAGAAAAAGGAACAACATTCCATCTCGAACATAGGATACAATGTGCTGAGAACACTGTATTGGAATCGTATGTACGTATATACGATCGATCTATACGCCACCTCCAACAGAGGAAGGGATAAAGAACAGCATTTAGAGGTACACAGCCCAGCAAAACCATGCTCTCAGGCCTTGTCGACGGCGGGGGTGGAGGCGAGGGCGAGGAGGAGGTCGGCGAAGGCGCTGACGATGTACTTGTGGGCGTGCTTCCGGTTGAGTGCGAGGTAGCAGAGCAGGAGCTCGTGGAGGTGGGCACGGTGGTCCCGGGCGTCCAGGCCCAGCGCCGCCACCATCTCCTCCATCGACCGGCGGAAGTCCCGGTACGGGTCGGGCGAGTAGGTGGGCACGGGGACCCCGGTCCCGGCCCCGACGGCGACCGCCGCGGAGTCCACGATGGAGTTGGACCGGCCCGGGGACGCCGGGAGAAGGCGGCGGGACGCGATGGCGGAGAAGAGGTCGCGCTCCGAGGGGCAGGGGCCGCCGCCGCCGCCATCGCCGTCGTCGGGGGCGTCGCAGGAGGACGTGAAAGAGGAGCCTGCAGCGGCAGCGGCGACGGCGGAGGAGGGAAGAGTCAGGGAGAGCGTCTCGGAGTCTGAGGCGGGGTCATACAGTGAATTAAAGTTCTTAAAGACGACGGGAGAGTCGCACGAGGAAGAGGAGGTGGGGGCATTTTGGGAAGCCGGGAGAGGAGCAGAATGAGAAGCGTGGCGGAAGCCAGAGAAGCACCGATACAGGCTTTCGCCAAACATCTCTCTCTCTCTCTCTCTCTCTCTCTCTCTCTCTGTCTATATCTCGAAACAGAAGGCGAAGAAGATAGCAAAGCGGCGTTTCGCTGTGTAATTTATAGTCCTTACAAATCAATATATAATATGCTAAATAATTAGCATTATGACAACAGTTGTCTGTTTTGTCGTATTAAAAAGGCATCGTGTGTTATTAGCGGGTTAATCAGAGATTCTCTTTAGTTAAACCATTTTAGTTGATAACGGAGGATGGCATCGGTGGTGAGAGACGACGATATCGTTAAAAGCTATGGGTGGCTATTGTGAAAAAGGAGAATAGAGGTGAGAGGTGAGGGCTGTTGTCGGCGTCAACGCGGTTGCCAAGCGATGAAAGGACAGCTCGATATCTCGCCAACACGGATACAGAGTGACATCGCTCGACAATTGCATTAGTGTCGATGCAATTGTAGAGCGGCATCGCTATGCATCTTTGTCGACATCGATACAAATGCCAATCGACCTTTTCGTCACTCTGTATTTGCGTCAACGTCGATGCAGTTGTTAAGTGACGAAATGATAGCTCGACATCTATATTGGCAACCCTTTCGTCACTTAACAATTATGTCTATATCGACACAGATGCATAGCGACTCGTATCTCTCTTCACTGTTTTCCTCATCTACAACAATTACCTGTAGTCCTCGGTGGTGTTGCTATCCACCACCATCAATTGGAACATTGAAATTATTTTTTTACTTATTATTTTTATATTTTCATCAATAAAACCAACGTAAACGGACCTAGATATTTTACTTATCTAATTCAACAAACATATTTCTAAATATTATAACTAATCTCCATCGGATAAATATTTTAGTTAAAAGCCATCAAAGCCTATAGACAAAGTATAAGAAAAGGACCATAATATTTTGGAAAAAAAAAAATTCTATATCACAAATTTGTGATGACAAATATGCTGTGCTGTTTCCAAAGTTGATATGCAAATAATTTTCTTATATGGATTTTGGGTAGCCATCAAAATATGAACGCAATCAACTCCGATTAAAGGCTGTCAAAATCTCATTGAGTTAACAAACAATGATTCCACTTTGAGATTTTGACAGCTTTTAAACTCCATCTATTTGGATTTCCCAAACAGGATTGCTTCATTCTTAGTCCAGCAATTAATCCACCACCTCAATGAGATAGATTGCTTGGATTAGAGAGAGGAGTATATGCAGCAGACATCAATGAGCAGAAACACTTTCCATAAGATGCCACAGCTTACACGAACGATTCACTAAACTTGAGATCTCCAACATGTCATAAACGGACATTATCTAACGCGTACTTTAAGCTGATGACAGTCTTTGGATAAGCTGCTACCGAGGAGCTCTTTCTTAAACACATGCGTGCTACATGACAGTATGATTGGAGGAGGAGACAGGCTTTGGCTCTCAACTTGTTTCGAACGAGTTGTCCTATGTTTGGCATGTGAAGACACCACCAATCTCATATTTTGATGAGTAAGTAGTAGGGATATATAAATGTGATCAACCTTCTCACTTGTAATATTTCTTACACGATTTGCTTTGAAGTTGAAGTCTCATATATGTTGGTTTTTCTCCCCGAGAGAGGAGTGGAAGTTTGATGTCCTTAACATCATCTCCTCAGTACGAAGAATTCTGACATATTTGTTGCGAGGTAAAATATAAGACGGCCAATTACTATCTGTTTAGATGGGATAATTAAGTAGATTGAGAGTGACGAGGAATTCTTACACAAGGAATCTAATAATGTGGGCAAGATCCGTGATTCCCGGTTGGATGTATCCCTATCTCAAGTTTATATCCTTCATGCACAGCTTCGTACGACGAGAGATTCGCCTCCTTTGGCTTCACGTGAACTCCAAATTAAACAACACAGAGAGAGAGAGAGAGAGAGGAGTTGTTCCATTATACAAGTGTCAGCAGTGGCCAAAACGCCGAGGACGAGGCTGTGTCTGCGACTCCCACTGCAACAGTGCGCAGAGAGGCTATGAGAGTTTTGACTGCATGCATCGGGGAGAAAACCAACGGTGGCGTTATCGAAGCTGCTTATTGGTACGTACGTGACTCCATTTCCGAGCTCGTATGCGTCCATCCGTTCATGGGGTGCGGGGCTCCATGGAGTCTCTTCTCTCCCGAAACCTACAGCGGGTGAGAGAGGGAATAAAAATGTCTGCTCTATGGAGTCTGGAATCAGATGGTCCACCTGCTTCTTGCGTCTCATTGGCGAGGCAACACAGGCTGTGCTGCTGCTTGCTTTGATAGGTCTTGATCGGAAGACGATGACAAGCGAGCATCTCTGACTGTAGGATGCGAATTGTGCTGCCCCGTTGATCTCTCCGTATCATCTGAGCTGTGTTCTTGACGATGAAGTCGGTGGTTCCATCGATCCACCACAAGTATAATATGGTGGTTCGCTGCATGCATGCATGCATGTCATCGCCGGAACGTGATCACGAGAATTGAGGCTGTAGATTGCACGGCATGAATCCGATTTTTATTCCACAGCAAAATATATCTTAATTCTCGATCCTGTCTTCTACATGCAACAATCTTGCATTATGTTTTCTTGATCGGTCAACGCGAAGGTCAACATTAGAAAAGCCAGGCCCGATGTCCAGATTGGGCCCGACCAAACGCAAGGTTGAGTGCATCGACCGGTAGGAGGCAACAATGCCGCAACAAAAGTTCTCGGAGACCAAAGGTCAGCTATGGCACGGTGATCAAAGCGACGCCATTAACGTAGTACTTGAGAGCTTTTATTCCACTGCGAGACGCAGAAAAGAAGGAAAGTGATCGAGCGGTGTCAACGTTGTTGGTTAAGCCTTGCCGCCGCGACCATGGAAGCGCCAACCCCACCCGGATACGTTAGCAGGTCGGGGTTGTTCCGCATCTCGGCCGCCAACACCCTCTCCGCGTCCCGCCTCGTCGCTACTTTGTCCACCGGCAGCCTTATCGCCGCGTCCTGACGCCGAGTATAGCGACGTACGTATCTACGTCAAAGACCGTCGGCGGGTGCATGCAGTTTAAGTCTTGTGGATAGTCGTTACCTTGACAACTTGGCCGAGCCTGGTTTTGTCGTCGTTGCGATCCCTCGAGGCGTTGGCCGCGGCAGCCGCCTGCGCAGCTGCGGCGACACCGCCCGGCATGACTGCGTTCACGCCCGTGGCGGTCGCCTCGGCAGCTTGGATCGCGGCGGCGTCGCTCGCCTCGACCGTCTTGTCGCCGGCGGTCGTGGCAGTCGCCTCCAGTGCCTCCCCGATCGTTACCTTGTCCGTCCACATCGCCACGGCGCATCCACCGGCACCCTGGTCGTCACCTCCCTCTCCTCTGTAGATCACATACTGGCCCACTGCCTGTTGCCACCAAAAGTATAGACGAAGGACACGACTTCCGGACGCGATCCGCCATTACGCATGCGTACGATTACTTTCTTCACACGTACCTGGCCGGCGACGAATTTGGTCACGAGGCGTTGGCCGGGGCTGCCGGGGATGTCGGTCTGGGTGACGGACACGTCCTGCAGTCCGGGGGCATTGCTCACGACGCCACGCTGTTTGTTCCGCGTGGCAGCCGACTCCATGCCGGAAGCGGGGCCGTCGTTGGGGGTCCGCCCCAGCACCCTGTTCTCGGCCGACGGCATCATGTCCGCGGCCCTCGGGGTGATGGCTTCGCCGGCGTGGCCTCCGGCAACCGGTAACACGTCGCCGCATCTTGTCGGCCGCTCCTGGCTCTGACCAGGCCGCCTGGGTTGGTTCTGACTCATCCTATTTGGACGTAGGAGAGGCTTAGACTTGGCGCGGGATTGGAAAGGGATTGCCATGACAAGATTATATAGACGAAGTTGGCATCCGTGGAAGGGTGTTTCGGTGTGACACGTCGCCAAGTTTGAACGTGAATGTGGGGTCGGATCGATCCGCAAATCTTGGCGGTTGATCCGGTCATCGATGGAGTCGGGAATAGCAAGCAGATGGCCGAATGTGATCCTGACTCCATCCAACCTGATTGCGTGGAAAAAGGGACGGATCCTGATGGAATCAGGTTCAGCCCGACTCAGACACCAACAACACACACTGCACTCTCAAGCTAAAGAGGCAAAAGACCAATTACATACATTAGCAATACAACCATCATGAAATAGGAAAGACGAGGTTATGATAGTTGAATTCTCATTAGATAAATTTGCAGGATACAAAAAAAAATCCAATTGTTATGGCAACTTGTACCAACTTCCTCACCCTATCCCTCATCTACGCCTGCTTGCAGGACGCTCGTGGCCGTGAGCACGTTCCCTACCACCGCGTTCATGAGGCTCGCGCTCCCGGGAGCGTTTCGATGGCCGGGGAGCCACCTCCTCCCGGTCCGCCTTCGCCGCCTCCCTCCTCGACGAAGACGAAGGTCTCCGCTTGAAGTGGTACTCCTCCCCGCTCGACTCGTGATCGTACCCGCTGCCTCCCTTCCTCGTGCTCGTCGATGAGCTCTTCCCGCCCTTGGGCTCGTCGCGGTGCCCCTCTGGCCCGGTCTTGTGGCTCGTCGGTTCCTTCAGTCCGTTCCTCGGTGGGAGCTCCGACGAGGAGGGCTTCTTCTTCTTGCTGGCCCCCTCGCCGGGGCCCGGGAAGCTGATGCGGGAGAAGACGCTGGCCTTATGCTTCCGCTCAGCGTCGGAGAGCGGCTCGTCGTGGTCCGCGGCCTTCCTCTGTCGGGGCCGCGGTGGCGAGTGCCGAGGGGGGTCGCGGGGCGGTCCATGGCGGTCCACGCTTGCTGTCTTCTCAGACCGGTCCCGCTCCCGATGGCGGTCCGACCGGTCGGACTGGGACGTTGCGGTCTGCAGTCAAAGGGGGGAAACGCAAATTGTTATGATAAAGGAGAAAGGTCAGTGCAAATAGTACCAGTAACGTGGGAAAGCCACGGAAGGCCAAATACGAGAGCCGCACTATGTATGACGACGCTCAACTTCATCCCCCCCTCCTAGTCCATACGAGTTAAGAAATGGGTTCAAGTGGACCCGAAGCCACCGCCAATTTTGACTCGGAAGGGTCAATCATGGTCAAATTGACAAGATCATCTTTCTCTCCTTGGAATCGTTGATACGGACGACACCTCGTGTCATCTGAGGATTAAACTATTGAGGTGCCGCCAAAGCATCGAGAAGAAGATTTGGGTGGGGCATGAGAAAGAGATTAAAAGGAAAGAAAGTACAAAATTGAGTTGATAAAAGCACGTCCAAGTGCTCTCAGAGACGACGATGGTTCACGGACTCTGCCTGCAACAGGAGGACAACGAATCGAACTGGCTCGGGTCCGACCATGGGTTCGAAACAGCAGCATCAGTGTTGAAACGGATCCAATCACATCTACTGGGAGAAGGATTAATACTTGAAGCGCACCCCATAAAACGACTAAGGAAGGCTCTGATGGAGCTCATTTGCTGCTAACTACTACGCTTAGGAGGAGTTAGCAAATGAATTAACAGAAAGAGACATACAGGCTTTGGTCTCATGGAAGAAGAAGAAGCATCATTCATGCTGCTCGATTCCCTTCTTGCGTCCCTATCCTTGGACTGCGCCCTCTCCCTGCGTCCATTCAACAATGAACTTTCAGTAATCAAAAGCTAACCACTAGCAAAAAGAATCCTGCTATTTCATCTGCAGGAGCTATAATTCTGCATGGTGCAAAACATCAATTAAGATTTTCCAAACTCATGGCTACATCACACGGTAATGAAAACATGCCACATATATTGCAGCATATTCATGATCCCAAAGAAGAACTTGCTAAGTTCACAGCTATCCTGTAATATATTTTGTTAAATTCGCCAAACCAGAACCTAGGAGGCCATAAAAGACTAAGATTTCTAACCATCTTAGCAAAGGGAGAAATGCCAAACAAGAAGCAACCAATTACCTTTCACGAAGTCGCTCCATCTCACGCTTGCGTCTTAGATCGGCGGCTTTCCTAGCCCCATAGTCATCTCTGCTCATGCCGGAAGGCCCCTGATTCTGATTCATGCCCATACTACCCATGTTCAACTCCGATAAATCCCTGAAGAAGACACAAACTTTTGTCAACATATGCATTTATATGCTACTAACAAACAAAAATACAATGTCCCACAAATTTATTGATTTTATAAACAAATGAATTCCATGATAGAAGCAAACAAAAACAAAAATAAACTATCAAATCAACAAAAGACAATGACAAGGGAAACAACAAATCACAGAAAACCATGCGTCATTCCTAGTCTGAACCTCAAAACATAATACTTGATCACAACAACTAAATCAGGATAAAACAGCTAATTGTTTCATTAGGCTGTTAACTACCTATCCAATGCATACCTTGGAACTGCTGGCATCATAAAACCTTGCGCCACAAATGGATCTTGTGGAAAAATTCCCCCACCGTAAGGAATATCAAAGGGCCCTGGCGTATAACCCATAAACGGCATTGCGCCGCCGAAAGGAACCATGTAGCCATCAACTCCCATAGGCATTCCACCAGACCAGTGTGGATTGTAGCCAGGAGGAGGCAAAGGCATCCCATAATTTTCAGCTCCAAGATCCTGGTAGGATCTCCATTGCATATCAGCAGCTGCAATTTAGAGGGAAGCAGGAGAAGGGCAAAAGCATTTAGTAATGTTTGATTTACTTTATAGAAACTAATAATCCGAAACTCCATTTCTTTCGGAGCTATCACTCTAAAGTGACTGCAACTTGCAGTAGATTACTAAACTGAATGAATCTTAATGCAATAAACGAACCAGTGCCAGGGAGACGTGCCTTTTTCTTCTTCTTTTTCTTTCCTGGAAAAAATGTTAATAGAAAATTGTTATAAGAAAGAAATAATAAAACAAAGAATGCATCAAAATAAGAATCTCTTCTTCTTTTTCTGTCCTGGAAAAAATGTTAATAGAAAAATGCCATAAAATAGAAATAATAAAACAAAGAATGCATCAAAATAAGAATCATTCTCCTAGACAAAGCTCAGCGCTCCTCCTGATATCTGCAAATTATATTATTACATGGAATCATGAACCAGAGACTATAACTAAAAAAATAAACTTTCACTATCATATACTCCTATATCATTTTCTATCACATACATAGAAATAGAGTAATTCAACCTTTTACAGCTGAAAAGAATACCCACAACTTTGATGTATTCTCTCCTCACCTCAATAGGCAAGTGGCATAACGAATGTGACAACACACACACGAATTTCTTACCTTGCTCTCCAGCAAGTTGCTTTTCTTGAGCATCTTCAGGCACTGGAGCACTCTCAAATGACTTTGGTCCCTTCATACTCAAAGATTCAGGCACGTCTTCAGATGCAGGAGTATTTATAATGGCTTTCTTATCCGAAGAATTCATATCATTGTTTGTAGCCTTTACTTCACTTGCAACTTCACCTTCCTTCATATGAGAAGATTGCTCCACGGTGTGCTGCATAGGTTCATCTTTGGAAGCAACAGAATAAGTAGGAGAGGGAACTTTTGGCTGTAAAGGACGAGCTGATTCCATATCTGAGAAGGCAAATCTCCTCTCATCAAAAGAACAAACAAACTCAGAGCATGATTCCCAAAAAAGAATTCATTCATACCTTGGACCTGTACCAGGCTTCCAGCATTTTCGGTGCTACTAGTCGTTGATTCCAATATCCGACTGATTGTTTCTCTGAGAGTTTTATTTGGAAGAAGGTCATCCGCCAATATATTTGTAGCCCCACATATACACATCAGCTTTGTAATTATGTAGTCTCTAATGCCTGACATTGAAATAAAAAACCAGCTAAATGGCACGAGCAGTGAATGAGGAGAAAAAGGAACTTAATGAAAATTGTTACTATATCATCTACCATAAATTTTAGCAAATTGAAAATCGAACACAATAAACTACAATATTGACTGAAAACTGTCTACCAAGAATTGTAGCACAGAAATCAACATGCAAGGACTATGAAACTTACATTTGTCACAGAAACTCCGGAAACAACACTTGCTAGTTAACACAGCATCTTTCATCACCTCTTTACATAATGGGCAACGCAATTCTGGTGGAAGATCACTGACAGGACGAGTGGTAGGTAAACCCTCAATTTCTTTTTCAAATGCAGCCCTGCATAAAATAGCAAATATCATAAAATAATTCTACAATATATTTGTTCAACAAAAATTGCAAAAATAATTTATAAGCTTACTCGTTTGGCTTCAGAACAGCAGCTGCACCACTTGGCAACGCATAGGAGCCATCAGGAGTTGCCATCAACATTGATTTAGGAATTCCAGTTGGAGGTTTCACCCTTTTGATGTCATAGTTAGGGTCTCCATTCGTAGGGCAGTGCTGGATAAAGTGGCCTAAAAAAGAATGTTCACGACATCAGCTTTGAATTGTATTTAGAAATATGCAAGAGGTCACTTGTGAGACAACAGATCTGTGTTATACCAGGCACTTTGCATCTATGACAGACATAGCCTGCTGGGGGTGTCTTACGTTCAAGCATGCCTCGGCCTTCATTTTGCCAGAAAGAATAAATTTCAGGACCCAAGATAATGCAACAAAATGAAGATATAAGTTCACATGCAGTAATTACAATAAACTAAAGTGTCTTCTTTATTGCAAATGTGGTATGTCAGAGAAGATATTAAGAGTATTTCATACATCACAGACTGACCCCCAATTCAAAAGCATATGCATTCTGGAACTAGTAATCAAACCAAACGCTCTTTCAAAGTTAAAAAAGGAATGACAAGCAAAGAGTTACCAAAACCACGACCACCCATCATCCTGCTGCCGCTTCCCCTTCCGAAACCTCTTCCAGAACCATAACCTTCTTGCGTTTGACTACAAAAGCATACCAACTCACTCAAAACACTAACTTATGAAGTACTCATTGCTAGATGACAGAGAAGATGTAATTGAAACTCTATTCTCCTCTGTCCTAATGTATATTGTTCTTTTGCCCCATAACTATTGTTAAAGCAAAAAAAAAAAAGGATGCAGCGTATAGGCCTCACCGATTCCAGTCAAGGGCAGGCGTATCAATTAGAGCCTTAATCTTGCTATCCTCGTCGACCATGTTAGCAGGAGAAACATCTAAAACAGGATTACTCGCCTGAGCAGGATTAACTTCAGGAACGGCATACAAATCATTCCCAAACTCATCCCATTCATATTCTTCAGGCTGCAAAATTCAGTAAAAGTGTCATAATCTACCTTGTGATGCCAGAACTTAAAATGGGTCTGCCTGACATCCTCCCATCAACCATGTGAAATAAAATATACTAATTGTAGCCGATAGGTTAAAAAGATGGAACAAAGTGTCCACATAAACCCGCCGGGCAACGACATGCAGAAGTAGTCAATCTTACATATTTGGTTGTAGATGAATCACCAACCAACATGCTGCTCGATGGTGGAAGATCTTCCACCTTATCCTCAACAACTTTTGTCCTGCAGATTAATAATAGACTTTCTATCTCAGATTCGCACACAGAAAGATGCCTGTTAGTCTTAAAGACTTCATATAAGGCTTCATCCAGAGAAACTTTAAATTTCTAGTATCATTACATCATTGTCACCAGAAAATTTTTCGGATACATTGTATAATAGACGCTAAGATAACAGGCTATTAAATGTTCAAGATTCAAGGTCCAAGATAGTACTCGTCTATTCCGGTAACAATAGGCTTCCGTGGCCGCCCTGGGACCCGACGAATCAAAACCGATGTGTTTTTGGGTATCATAGCTCCTTCGTCTACATATTCTGAAAATGAAAAAGGGAGGAACAGAGGCTATAAAATTTATTCAAGAGATATTAGTTTAACCCTAATTCACCCAGCAACCCCAGAGAATTTATTAACAGATAAACCAATACCGGACACAGACCCACAGATCATGCACCCTTACTACCAAAACATCAATGTTTCTTAAATGAAGATAGCATAACTTTTCCTACTTTATTAGATGCTAATATTCTGAATAAAAGGAATTCCTAGTAACCCGGATTACTACTCTAGAAAAAGAACCAACCTTCATTATTCTGTGCATTAGAGATCATGAGGTCGAAATCCGTGCCCTTTCCAAATAGCTTGATTTCAAAAATTCTTTCTTTCAAATTGGCAAGAGATATGAATTGCCCCTCAATGGGAATAGAATCATAATCTTTGGCACTTTTAAACTTATAATACACAGCCATTATTCTTCACTCTTGTTTTCTCTCTGGTCCAATTTCAAGCAAGATAAACCACAAACAACAGAACTGTTGCCCTAAAAACGAGCCGCAAAGTTATAAAGGCCAAAGAGATAAAATCAGGTCTGATATTGAGCCAGAACAACAGAAATTATAAACTTGTATACAGATGATCTATCTCCTCCCTAATGACTCGGTTGAAGGCCACGCCCTGTTGCTGAATCAAGATACCAATTCCGCAAGCGGGAGCAGGAAAAGACCAAATAATAGCTTCAGGACAACTCCTTTCTTGATCGATCGGGTGGAAGCGCAGTTGAAGCAGCAAAGACCAACGATCGGCAACAAGACGCCCTCAAGAAGTCGATATCGAGGCTCCGCGACGCGCAATTTCGACCGGCCGCTGCAGGGAGACAAGCCTCGTCGAGCGAAAGCCTCTTCGCCCAAAGGGGGTTACCGCTCACCAGAATCTCGCAACGACGG
Source organism: Musa acuminata AAA Group (assembly GCF_036884655.1). Taxonomy (NCBI): domain Eukaryota; kingdom Viridiplantae; phylum Streptophyta; class Magnoliopsida; order Zingiberales; family Musaceae; genus Musa; species Musa acuminata. The sequence continues at coordinate 39,330,159 of NC_088351.1, forward strand.
AAGGCGCCCGCCCAGAAGCCGATCGGACCAAAGCTCGACTACCGATCGGAGACAACGATAGAGGCGAGCTTCCCAGTCGGCGCACGGAGACGAATCTCTCGCAACGACGAAAGGATCCCAGGCACGGTTCGGCCCAAATCTCGAATAAAGAAAGAGGCGACCGTCCCGGACTGGAATTCTCCCAAATCGAGCGGCGAGGAAACCCTATATCGAACAGCAGAGGGACGCGAAGAAATCGGTCGTGGTGGGTAGATCCGAAGCCGGGAATCGGTTGGAGATGTGGGAGGACGAGGGCGGCGACAGGGTTCGGTATAGATTTAGGGTTTCTTGATGGCTGATTTGGGGTTCGGCGACGGAGGAGCGAATGGAAGGGGAAGGGTGGGAAGCAACACCTTTCTTCCGCCAAGGAAGGGGGGGCGAAAAAGGAAACCGCGTGCGAAGGATCGGACCGGAGGGAAGTATATATAGACAGAGGGCGGCGAGCACCGCCTAATCCACACACAGTGGTTGGGTCGGCTGAGGGCTAATTGGACCCATCGAGCCTCGTATTCCTATTTGGGCTTCGAGATAAGCCGAGTCGAAGATTTCATTAGGGATTGGCACTGCAGTTGGCTAAGCTAATGTAGTGAACATGCATGGTTGATGGGAGAACATTGTTTTGTGGTCAAAACCATGTCTGAGAGAGCACACGATTCAGCATCTCATAACAGATGAGAGACGGGGATGAAGAAAGCAGGAGGACGATTACAATGCACTCGCTATGTTGGGGATGTCATCTCTTCCTCCTCTCCGCGGAGAAGGCGGCTCAGAGACTGCTGCAGTCCCAGATTTGTGACCTTCTTCCACACCCTCAGTCTCAGCAGCTCCCGTGCTGCTGGGATCAATCCTGGCCCCTCCAACACGGCATTCCTCTCGTACTCCAAGACCCATGTGTTGGCATCCAGATGCAGTGCGGCTGATCTCCATTTCTCGTACCTCCATGAGCTGCTGTTGCTTGTTCTCATGGTGGATAGCAGCTTACCATCGTCTGGCCACTGATCATAGGCTCACATCAATTTAGTAGACGCGAAGGTTGAGGACGTGAAGAAAGGCCTAAGAAGATGAGACTCGGTACCTCTGTGATCTTGCCCGAAAGAATGGTTATCGATCGAGGAGAAGCTCCGGATGCGAGTAGACCTGTAGTCCTCAGGGGACTTCCCCAAACGCTCACTTTCTCTGCCATCGATTTGTAGATCACACACCTCCACTGGAACAGGAAGTGGCCGCCCTGCAACTAAAATTCGAATGGGTAGAAGATGAGGATTTCTTGCTACGGCGTCCGGATGAGAAGAAGAGATTCGAGAGAGAAAAGATGCGAACTTGATTCATTTCCCAATAAGAATCGGTGGAGCTGCAATTTGAAACCCTCCCGCCGACCAGATTCTCCACCTGCTGCTGCAAAAGCTCCAATCTTCCCTTCAGATCATGCCCAAGAACTCGAGATTTCTCGCCTGCCTGCGCCACCGCCTCTGGCGTCATCTTAGGGCTGAAACTTTTCAAAACCACCGCCGAGAAGCCGGAATCCGCCGCCCACAGCGAGAACAAGCCCACGAGAAACCTAATTACCGGATATCCAAGGCTCCGAGATCTCTGCTTCTTGACGGTCACTCTCTTCTCCGCCGGCCTAGATCTCGGCGAGGGCCGAATGGGCGGGGTTGGGGGAGGGGTTACGGCGAGGGCGGGCCTTGGGAGCGGAGGAGGGCTGTCGGTGAGGAACGGCACCGGTGACGCCGCCGCCCTCGCCTTGGGCTTTGACGACAGGGAGGGGACGAGGTCGCGGGTGGCGTGGATGCTGGCGAGGCAGATGTCGCAGTGGCAATTGGTGTCCTTTCGGCACCCGGGGAAGTAGCAGCTGTCGCCGCCGCCACGGGCCTCCGAGCGATCTCCGGAGGCGGCGGAGGAAGACCGGGTTCTCGACGACGCGGTGGTCGGGGTGAGCGCCACCACAGTCTTCATCATTCCTCTCTCCCTTTTCCCCGACTCGTCGATTTCGGATGGATTTCTCCTTTTATTGGAGTTGAGAGGGGGAGGAGAAAGGGTGTCAATGTTCAAAATTTAAATTTTCTAACGGCTATATAGCATGAAGTTGAAATTATTTAGAAGATATTTTTTCCCAAAGATTAAAAGCTAATATTACTTCAAAATAAGTCTACATAAATCCCCCCTAAGAAAAAATACAGCAGCGTAATTAGTGGGTTTTTTTAGAAAATATTTATATTTTAAATATTTTTCAATCAATATTCTTATTGTTTTTGAATTTTTTAAACAGTATTTATAATTTAAAAAATATTCAAACCACCCCTTCAAAATTTGTCTGTTTGTTATAATTTTTTATCTGTCTTTTTGTATAAATCTAAAAATATGATATTATAATAATCTATAAACAATGATAATCAATGTGACACTCATTTATAATGTTTTCAATACATCAACAAAATATCATAAACATCATTGAAAAATACTGTAGACAAGCTAAATAAAAATATTGAAGCACTTAAAAACTAGTAAAAAATATATGAAAAAACATTTGAGAGGTGTTTTTAATATTTTTACGTTAGGTATATTGTTTGAGAAAAAAATACTCAAAATATAACTATTTTCTATGGAAATCATCCGAGTGATATTGAAAATATTAAAGCTAGAAAAAAAAGAAAAAAAATATTTGTTTATATATACAAATATAGAATATTATGGTATCCACTCGATGGACATGTCGATCGCCATAGCGGACTTAGCATGACGGTTTGAAGATAGCATATTATGACATCCACTCCGCAAAAACGTCGATTGCCACGATGGAACTAGCACAGCATTCCGAAGCAATGTGGTGCACCGAGCCAACTCGATACCTCGTATCTGAATGAGGCAACCGCTTGCCATCCACGTCGCTAGTACACTATATGCGACAAAGCCTCATCCTGTGCTACTCCATATGCGCGGAGTAACGCCGAATGAATTAGGGCTGGACATATAAGACTACGCCCACATCCCAGCATATGAGCTAACCACTTATGGTGATGACGACCTTTAAACACCTGTGTACGAAGACATCGATGATTATTAACAACTACGTACATCAACACACGACAACATGTATTAAAGCCACCCTAAGAATAGCGCTAAGGGTTGGATCTCACACACATGCAAACTCTAACTCTTCCATCTCTAACTCTTGTTAACTTAAGTATCAAAGGGATCGAGTCAAGAATCCATCTCTCAACTCCGACTTATGTGCAAGTACTCGACGGGAGAATAAGGCCTATGCTCTCTCAATCAAACCTCGGGTTAATACGCTCTAGCTCAGAGATCGTGCACACTTGAGACAAGTGAAGCCCTGAGACAAAGATGCAAAATATATACAAAAACTTCAATTTTCTCTTTCCGTACAAATACACAAACTCCGCGCCTCATAGTACAAACGAGGAATTTCCACTAAAAGTGAAAAATACAATCAGCTAATACAAAGAATTTTAGAATTTCGAAGAATGAAACCGGTCCCACCAGCCCTCTGTAGAGGATCTTAGGCTTCATTCGTATTAAGCTTAATACCATTCATAATATGGAAGGTGTCATTTAATAAAAATATGATGTATTTCTTCCCTGTCTTCAGAATAGTATACTTCCATATATATTTACTAAATATGATAAATGTTATTGTTTTTTTCACCCTCAATTGTCTCTAATAAATTCTCCCTTCTCAGTCTCTCTCTAACAATGCACAGAGACTGAACTAAAAATAAAAAAAGAATGAAGATAGTTCAAAGACTAAATATTTGTATACCTCAACAAACTAAAAAGGAGAAGAACAATCTCTCTTCACTCTACCTCATATTTATAGAGAGCTAATCCAAAACTTTTGACTTCAACTGAGCCAAGAACAACTAAGACTTTTAAATCCGATCACCAGCAAGAAGTATAACTTAGATTTGTACCGATGTCACGAAGAACCAATCGATGGAGTTCCCTTCTTCCGTCACCAGCCATTAATTGTGTTCTGCTGTCAGGGCATGAAGAGCTTGCCGCCGCATTTGCATCGCCATGCCTCCGGGTAGTACTCAAGCGGAAAGCTCCGGCCCGGCTGGATCGCCATGTGCACCGGTCGGCAAGGGAGGCACCGGCCGCAACGAGCCCTGCAGATCGGCGGCGACGAGCCTGGGCCACCGAGCCTCCTCCGAGCCACCAAGACTTGCACCCGGTTCTCTTTTTCCCAGAGCGTAAGCCCTGTGTCTCCTGCTTCCTGGGCGATTACCACCGATGCACTCCCTGCAGATCAACACCAACAGGAAACTAAGAGGTCAGCATCGATCGAGAGAGAATGATTCTTTTTGTAGAGAGCACTAATGGCTGCTGTGTATAGAAAAGAAGCAAGAACGGTGAAGAAGGTTACGGCGCTGGTTGCTGGTAAGTGGATTCGCGGGTGGAAGCAAAAAAAGATGGAATCTTGAATACGAATAAGCATGCAAGGTAGGATTTTGGGGACGAAGGCGCCATAGTTCCGCAGAGAAGCAGAAGAAGAGACGAAAAGAGATCGTGGTGGAAACAAGGAACGGAGAGCCGGGATGGGATGTTGACTTTGGTCAGCACTCAGTAATTACTCTCACCGAGAGCTACGACGAAGACGAAGAAGGCGACGGCAGCGGAGAGGCGGCGAAGCCGGTGGCGCTGAACGCCCATGGCCGAGCTCGGCTACGGCGGCTCAGCAGATCACAGAGCCTATCACACGAAGACGGAAACAGAGAGGGAGGCAGCAGCGATGGAGTTCTTTTGCTATGCATGAAGGAAGAAGAGCTGCAGTGAGCCTTTCATACGCCCACCGATTCATTTACGCGGTCTATATCCTCCTCTTTCAACTCCATCCCACAAAAGTCGTTTGATTGGACTTGACAATGTGATGAATTCGATCATTGTGTCCCGAGTCTGACACAATAAATGAACTGATCTCAAACTCCCACGTTCCGATGTGACAAGTTTTTACCGTGGTAGAACGCTAACTATCATAAGCTCGCACTGCGATGAACTGCTTCTCCATCGTTTCTCCATTGTCCTCTCTGAATCCATCCTACCGGGTGGTGTCGCAGGCAGAGCGCCTGCAAGAAGCCATGTTTGTGAAGGTGAAAACAGTCACTCTCATGGAGGCAACAGCAGAAGAAGACACGAGAGTGAGGTCGAATCACTCGAAAGCAGCAGTCAGCGTTGCCATTTCCTGTGATAGTATCAGAAAGAACAGATAAGTTGGACGGAGACGAAGCCATCCACCGACCCTCTCTCTCTCTCTCTCTCTCTCTCTCTTTCTCATGGTGAGTGGAGCCTGGCGTTTATACACACCCACTAGCGAAGCTGGTTCACGCCTTTTCTCGTACGATTTATCATTTACCTTCCGAAGATGAACTGCCGACGCTGTTGTTCTTTCGTCACGTCCAAGTGCGGTATGATGCCTTTCATCGTGTAATGGCTGCTGAGAGAAGCACCAGGACGAGGCTCTTGAAAAGCAAGCGTGACCGGAGGAAAGAGGAGCGAATGCAGCAGCTTTCGGTGGTGTGGGCATGTGCACGTCGACTCTCTGTCTCCTTCCACCTCAACATTACACATGCGAGATAGAGAGAGTGAGAAGGGTTAAAGAAGCCTCCCGCCGAGTCAACCGTTGACCGTGAACATACTGCATGACGTGGGAACCGAAGAGTCGCCCAGAACTTGGTCCCACCATGAGTCATCGACCATTACTGTGTCCATTCATCTTACAAAGAAAAACGTGTTATTAGTGACGAAGACCATCTGGTACGCACAGGAAAACCATGGAATGGACACAGTTTCCGAGAAAATTTATTTACCCACGCTTTTTTCTACCATCTTTGGTCTTACCCGTTCTCACTCCCGGACTTCTCATTCGGTCGGGTCCACACGAGCGACCGATCACGAGACAGGTAGTTGGACGGAGGCGCCAAAAAGGGCAGCGAAAGAATATATTCGGAAAAATTCTCTCCATCACCTCCACGTCAGGACAGACAATGGATAAGCATTGACGTTTTGTACTACGAAATGACTACAATACCTCTTGTAGAAGCGTCTCGGTGTTGTGTTATATGGTAATTATCGAGGGTAATGCAGTGCAATTTTGGAAATCTAAACTTTTGTTTGGTCGCCCGTCGCGACGTATAGAAGCATATAAGCTAAGAGAAAGGGGGAAAGAGAGCGCTCGAGATCTCGTTGGGTGAAGGGGTGTTTGCGTGGAATTGACGGTGAAGATGTTGGCGGTGTTCGATCGGGCGGTAGCGAAGAGCCCTGAGGGCCTGAGGGCCCCGGCAGCGGAGGGCGGTGAGGGCGGTGGCCGGCTGGTGAGCCACTTCGCGGCGGCGCGGGATGGAGCGGTGGTCGTGAGCCTCGGCTCCGCCGGGACCATTGCCTACACGTCCGAGAAGCAGAACCCTCTGCTTCCAAGGTAAACGCAAGAAATCAACACCGAAACGTAATCTCTTAATGCTCCGTTGGATTTGCTTATATTTTCCATATATGTTCCTATTTTTCTTTGGAAATATGGATGCAAGTGTGCTCTGTTGGGCCAAGTTCTTAATGCGGCCTGGTTTGACGGATGACGCCCATAGATCGGATTTTTGCAGGGATTACTTTGGGGTTTTACATACCCTCTGGTAATAATTTAACCTATTGTTCTTAGATGGTAAAAGGAATGGGTACCAAGTGTAGATCACCATGGAAGAATTAATTTTGATTAGTCATTGATGCTCGTTTTTTGGGGTTTACGCATTCTTGCAAAGTTTGGAGATGCAAACAGAGTTTCAACTAAAGGTCAAAGGACTGGAGACTAACAATCAATATATATGATATGATATGATATGATACGAAGAGGATGGCCTCATTTGGCTAATGATTGAAAGAGCCGAGTTACATATGTTAGGTTTGGCTCATAATCGTGAAGCTTAAGCTTTTTGGGTTGATTTAGTGTCTAACCTAATATATGTTAACCCTGACCACATTGACTCAAATCCATTGTTGCAAGATTTCTGATATGGTATCAAAGATAGGTGGACAAAAATAAAATTAGAAAAATAAAATAAAGGGATTGAACCAATCATGCAGATGAGTGAACCACCCCTTAACATCATAAAAGATGTAGACTCGAAGTTTGAACAACCCACACATGAATAGGGGAAGATGTTGGAAATTTTCATATGAGATAATAAGAGATACGTTGAGAGGATAGTCTCATATGACTAAGGACTAAAAGAGTCGGATTATATATGACCTAGAAGCTTAAGCTTTTGGGTTGCATTGATGTTTAACCTTGACC